>NC_048300.1:97132279-97192492 GCF_013100865.1 Trachemys scripta elegans
GGAGAGGGATCGGAGCAGTCAGGGGACAGGGAGCAGAGGGGTTTAGATGGGTTGGGAGTTCTGGGGGGGGCTGTCAGGGGGTGGGGAGTGGTTGGATGGGGCGTGGGAGTCTCAGGGGTCTGTCTGGGGGTGGGGGTGTGGATAAGGGTTGGGGCAGTCAGGGGACAAGAGGCAAGGAGGCTTAGATAGGGAGTGGAGTCCCGGGGGGCAGTTAGGGGCAGGGGTCCCAGGAGGGGGCAGTCAGGGGACAAGGAACGGGGGGAGGGTTGGGGGTTCTGGGGGGGCGGGAAGTGGGAGGGGCAGGGGCGGGGCTAGGGCGGGGCTCCTCCCGTCCTCTTTTTTGCTTGTTGAAATATGGTAACCCTAGGCACCTAAGTCTGGGCTAGAGGGAGTTATGATTATAAATAATTAAATATGTTTTGGACCAGGAACCTGGGTCTTCCATTTCTCAGGTGAGCGACCTAACCACTAGGGTACAGAGTCATTCTCATGCGCTCTCTGGCCCAATGATTAATTATTTCTGCAAAGTAGAACCACTTCAATAGGACAGATTGAAAGTGTTCTATGTCAGACTATCTCACAGCCTAGTGATTAGGGTAATCTCCTAGGAGTTGGGAGGTCCCTGTTAAAATCCCTTCTCCACATCAGAGAGAGGGAGGAATTGAACCTGGGTTCTCCTACACGCTGCCTGAGTGCTCTAACCACTGGTTTTAAGATTATAAAGGAGGCAGCATTACCTTCTCCTTCTTTGCATTTGCCTGGGCCTTGGTCTATTAGACATGCTTTAAGGACACCTACTGTATCAGGCCCTGCAGATGAGATAGGCAGGGCAATGCCTAGACTCACCTGGTTTGAAGATCCTGCTGGGGCTTAGTTGTGAGAGAAGCGCTTGGGTATCTAGACTGAGATGCTGTGCACATACCAAGGAGCAGAAACTTAAGTGCTATAGGGACTTTTATGGCAAAAATTTAGGCGCCAAGGTATTTCAGGCACCTCCAGAGTTTGATGGCAGCCGAACAGGGACTTTGAGGAGCTCCCTGGTGCTTACATTTTGGAGTTAGGTATATAAATCTTTTTGTGGATTTGGGTCCTGATCCTATAAAAACCAGCGAGTAGTTCCATTGAGTTGTCTGTGGTTCAGGGAAAAGAGCCCAGTTCCTGTTCAACTCTCTGATAGGCCTGTAGAGTGTAATCCTCCAAGCAGGATGGAGAGCTGTAGGGAGTAGGAATGTTCTTGCAGGAGCCTCCTGCTGAGGGAAAAGAACTCATTTTACATATGACTCTCAGGCAGATGGCTTGCAGAGTGTAAGCCTGCAGGGAGTAGGCAAGGAAGGAGCAGAGAGGCTCACTTTGACACCCAGGAAGAAGGCCTGTGGTGTGCAATTTTTCAGGAAGTAGCAGAAAGACCAGGGTCATGCAGAAAAGGACATTTGATATATTGAACTTGTGTTATTTTGTAGGGAAGAAAACTGAAGCCCGGAAGAAAAGAAGACTGGACTCCTGTGGCTGTTGAATGTTCTTTGGTGCATTAGCTGGTGAGTTAGCTCACTGGTTTACAACTACTGCTGGTACCACTTAAAAATATTTTGCCACTTTACCTTTCACCATACTCCTAAAATATATGGATTTTCCCCACTCTGATCTGAAGTAGTGTTATGTTACTTATTGTAGATGAAACAATTATAAGATGAACCTGCAGGAGCCCCTCTATGCTAGCTAAAATATTTTGGAATTCAAATCCAGCAATCTAAGGAGTGGTGAGAAATAAAGTTTCTGAAGGTAATTTTCTCTTTGGGCTAGGTATGTTGATGACAATTCAACTGATCTGGAAAAGATAATAGCCATATCTCAGCCAAAACAAGAAATGAAAACTGTGAAATGTTCATTTGCAAGCTCTTGACTTCTGACTTAAGTTCTGGCATAAGACTGTGTGAAACCTTCATATCATCTAAAGTATCAAGAACACCCTCACCCTGATTTTATAGTGGACAGATTGCCTCTACCTTTGCTGACCATCTTATTGTGCTTTGGCACTTTAATGTAATTGCTAATATGCTTTTTCAACATCTCCCAACAAGTAAAAGAGGGGAAAAACAACAATTCCAAAAATAGAATAACTTGGGCAATAACCATTGCAGCAGCTTCTCCAACAAGATCTAGTGAGTGGGCAGTGCATTGGATGAAAGTGTATGATTTACCTGCTGAATTTGATTTTTGAGTACCTCTGTATGCTTCAGCCACATTAGCACCTTTGTCATAGCTCAGTCCCCTGCAATCAGCCATATATAAACCATCTTTTTTCAGCTTCTCTAAAATAACCTCCGTAATATCCACATCAAACAGGGGAGGATATCAATAAACTCTACAATTTCCTCAACAACCTTTGCTCCGTCTTTCAAAATCTCAACATACCTTAACATGTGAGACATTTGTTTCATTTGGGAGAGGTCTGGGGTACAGTCAAACACAATAGAAAAGTATTTAGCTTTCCTAACCTTGTGGAAAATAGTCTGCTGTACTTTTCTTGTGATCCTACTGAGAAATTCATCTTGAATTCAGTTTGATAAGTACGTCACCTTTATGGTACTAGGCTGAATAACTTCCATATTATCTCCCAATGCACTATCATACTTCGCAAGCATTTCAAGTAAACCAAAACATTACCATTACAAGGCTGTCCAATTTCTCAAAGCTAAACACTTCTCATTTAAGCACAGCAAAATATCCAAGAGAATGCAATATATTGCACCACATGTCCTTCTGCATCTGATAGCAGGTTTGTATACCTTTGTTAGTTGTGAGATCCTTTTCCAGACATTCTGCTAGTTTCATCCAGTGATTGCTTTTCCAGCCAAATTCCTCCTCTTCTTTTGTGAACCATAAAAGTGGGTTCACAAACTCTTTTCACTTTAGGAAGTGTGTGCGCTAACATGAACGTTCAAAGGAACATATGGAGGCAAACAATCAAAACAGAACAAGGAGGCAAGAGTCGAACTGTACAGCAACCAAGAATGCTGGCATAACTCCCCATAAAGAGTTTTGACAAAGAACCATAATTTTAATACTTGCCTTCCTTTGTGTTTATTAGGAGAAAAGTCTTGTTTTAAAATTAAAGGAGACTTTTCTACCAAAAAAAACATGAAGTGGGCTGTAGTCCACGAAAGCTTATGCTCTAATAAATTTGTTAGTCTCTAAGGTGCCACAAGTACTCCTGTTCTTTTCATGAACAGAATCTATCACTTGTGGCCAAGTAGCCAAATATGCTTTGTCAAAGTCAAAATTCTGCTCCTGCCTTCAATAATTGAACCATTTTCAGCATCCATATCCATAACAGTTGCATTAGCAACCAACAGGCAATTTTAGTACCAGAATCAGAGACTCTGGCACTCAATAAGCCTGACAAACCCAAATTGACATCCTCACTAGCTAAGGAAGGCTCAGAAGTGCGAGTAACAGAACTGGCCACAGATAGTTCACCGACAACGTGGTTGAACTTTGAACGTTTCAAGAACATTTATAGACCACTTTCACTTTTTCATGAGGCTGCTGCATCTTGTGCTTTTGAACAGCACTCATCTGCTTGTAGGTAATGGCATGGCAGGAATCATAATTAAACAAGTCACACGATTAAACAATAATATAATGCCATTTATTTAAATATTTTTGGATGTTTTCTACATTTTCAAATATATTGATTTCAATTACGACACAGAATGCAAAGTGTACAGTGCTCACTTTATATTTATTTTTGATTACAGGTATTTGCACTGTAAAAAAAACAAAAGAAATATTATTTTTCAATTCACCTCATACAAGTATTGTAGTGCAATCTCTTTATCATGAAAGTTGAACTTACAAATGTAGAATTATGTACAAAGAAAACTGCATTCAAAAACAAAACAACATAAAATTTTAGAGCCTGCAAGTCCACTCAGTCCTACTTCTTCTGCCAATCGCTCAGACAAATAAGTTTGGTTACAATTTGCAGGAGATAATGCTGCCTGCTTCTTGTTTACAATGTCACCTGAAAGTGAGAATAGGCACCATTGTAGCTGGCATTGCAAGATATTTATGTGCCACGTGATAAAGTTTCATATGTTACTTCAAGCTTCAACCACCATTCCAGGGGACGTGCAACCATGCTGATGACGGGTTCTGCTAGATAACAATCCAAAGCAGTGAGAACCCCCACATGTTCATTTTAATTATCTGAGTCAGATGCCACCAGCAAGTTAATTTTCTTTTTTTCTTTTTTTTTTTTTTTGGATGGTTTGAGTTCTGCATTTTCCGCATCAGAGTGTTGCTCTTTTAAGACTTCTGAAAGCATGCTCGACACCTCGTCTCCCTCAGATTTTGGAAGGCACTTCAGATTCTTAAACCTAGGGTTGAGTGCTGTAGCTATCTTTAGAAATCTCACATTGCTACCTTCTTTGCGTTTTGTCAAATCTGCAGTGAAAGTGTTCTTAAAATGAACAACACGTGCTGGGTCATCACCTGAGACTGCTATAACATGAAATATATGTCAGAATGCAGGTAAAGCAGAGCAGGGACATACATTTCTCCCCCAAGGAGTTCAATCACAAATTTAATTAATGCGTTATCTTTTTAATGAATGTCATCCGCATGGAAGCATGTCCTCTGGAATGGACATGCTGAAGCATGAAGGGGCATCCAAATGTTTAACATATCTGGCACGTAAATACCTTGCAATGCTGGCTACAAAAGTGCCATGCAAATGACTGTTCTCGCTTTCTGGTGACATTGTAAATAAGAAGAGGGCAGCATTATCTCCTGTAAGTGTAAGCAAACTTGTTCAGCCAATTGCTAAGACAAACAAGAAGTAGGACTGAGTGGACTTGTAGGCTCTGAAGTTTTACGTTGTTTTGTTTTTGAGTGCAGTTATGTAACAAAAAAAATCTACATTTGTAAGTTGCACTTTCACAACAAAGAAATTGCACTACAGCACTTGTATGAGGTAAATTGAAAAATACTATTTCTTTTGTTTATCATTTTTACAGTGCAAATATTTAGAATAAAAAATAATATACACTTTAATTTAAATTACAGCACAGACTACAATATATATGAAAATGTAGAAACACATCCAAATATTTAATTTCAATTGGTATTCTATTGGTTAACAGTATGATTAATTGCTATTTTAAAAATCTCAATTAATTGTTTTGAGTTAATCGTGTGAGTTAACTGCGATTAATTGAGAGCCCTAATCATAATTGACCATAAGAATTTACCCACCAAGCTCTTTACAAATGGATTGCTAGGTTTGGAATAACTGCACTAGTAGGTGAAAGATTTAACTAATATCTGTGTGAAACTCTGAGAGAAATCAGGTGACAGGTCATCATATCTCTGTGAAACTCAGGGCTACATCAGGTGAAAGGAATGAGCCAGAACTCAGGAATAAGGTAAAATGAAGGGGAGCAGTTACAGAAAAAGCTAGGGCCCCATGACAGAAGAAAAGACTGATAAACGGGGTGGGGGAGGAAGGCATTACAGGCCCATGATGGGCTCGGTTCCAGCTCCATTGGAATCATACGAAACCCCCTTCACATAGCCCTGCTACTCTCATTATCTGATATAAGTTCTCCTAATTTTTCTCCCTGTTTCATTAAATTAAATTGCAATTACCTTTGTTCAAACAAACCTAATTTGTAGCACTAGGGAAATCACTAGATACCAAAGATAGGGACAATTAATCACTTGGTGCTGAGTAGAGATGGGCATTCTTCCACCCCAGTCTATCGCAGAGCTTGATTTTCACAGAGTACCAACAAAGATGGTTTTACAGGATTACCATGCCACAGGGGAAATAGTATGTCATAGAGCTGGCACTCCATGGTGCCTTACGCTCTGTTTTCCATAAGCATTTCATTCTTACTAATTTTGTTGATGATATGCCAACCAGAAAAGAAACCAGCTTACTCTCCTATAATTCTATTGGCTCTGAATACTCAGAGGAGTAAAACAGGAAAAACATAGACCCTTAACATCCACTTCTGTGATGCCTATGAGAAATCAATCAGCTGAAGATGGCTAGGTTGGAAATAATATACAGAATATTTTCCATCCAGCTGGGCTCAACACTGGCTTATATAAATGCATGAATTCAGCACTGTTGCTTTCATCCTCCTTCCCAGCTTCCCTTCTACCATTTGCTCACTCAGCATATCCTGCTGTAAATATGCTCTTGTGGGCAGGGACCATGTCTTCCTCTTTGTTTACCTACCACAGTGAGGCCCTAAACCTACCACAGTGAGGCCCTGAACCTAAATCGAGTCTTTGCAATTTTGCCCAATCTAAATAAGATGATGATTTATTAGATACACTGCTATGGCTCTGAGTACATACAGATAATAGATCTGTTGAGTATTAGGTTGCCAATTTTACAGTCACTTTTTGAGTATAATCAAACTATAAGTCAAAATTTAAAAACTCACAATGTTTTTTTCCAAGGTTGAATTCCAAAGATAAAATTCATGCAAAGTATATTATTTATGAAATAGTTTACTATATACTATCTATCATGGTACCGAGCAACTTGTATAATGGACCCTGAGAATACATTAGTTCTTTTAGGAAGGAAAATAAGTGCACAGTAGACAGGTAAGTGTGACATTGCACTCTATATATGATTTTATGAAAATATGCTGATGTGTGAATATAATGTAACTAAAGTGAGCTTCATGCAAAAGGTCTCTTGTAAGGTATCATTACAAAGCTTATAATCTACCGAATGTGGTCATCCTATTTGTATAAATGTATCACTCTTGTATCTGAAACTAGAAATATGAAATATAACTCTGAGGGCCTATTGTAATTATGCAAAGTGTGGGCCATAAATGGTGGTTTGGAATCTTGATGGCTCCCATTAACCAGGACAATTGACTGTAGATGGCTTTGTTTTACTTGTAAGTCTTCCTGTATATGTGTGTGCTGGCAAGTGGGTAATGAAGTCTTACCATGACATGTGATCATGTCACTTGAACTGGAATCCATCTTTAACCTCGTGCTTTTCCATTTAGAAGGGGTGGGTGGGAACCCAGAGACACAAAGGATTCCTGCCTTATGCAAAAGATATATAAGTGGGTGAAACAGAACAAAGGAGGCTGCAGTCATGAGAAATTCCCTAGCTACCACCTGAGCTGGAACAAGGGCTGTATCAGGGGAAAGGATTGTGCCCAGACTAGGAAGGCGTCCAGTCTGTGAAAGAAACTTATTGAAACATCTCTGAGGGTGAGATTTTATCTGTATTCAGTTTTATTACTGTACTAGGCTTAGACTTGCGGGTTTTATTTTATTTTACTTGGTAATTCACTTTGTTCTGTCCGTTACTACTTGGAACCACTTAAATCCTACTTTCTATATTTAATAAAATCACTTTTTACTTATTAATAAACCCAGAGTATGCATTAATACCTGGGGGAGGGGGAGCAAACAGCTGTGCACATCTAACAGTGTTATAGAGGGCGAACAATTTATGAGTTTACCCTGTATAAGCTTTATACAGGGTAAAACAGATTTATTTGGGGTTTGGACCCCATTGGGAGTTGGGCATCTGAGTGTTAAAGACAGGAACACTTCTTAAGTTGCTTTCAGTTAAGTCTGCAGCTTTGGGGCATGTGGTTCAGACCCTGGGTCTGTGTTGGAGCAGACTGGCGTGTCTGGCTCAACAAGACAGGGTGCTGGAGTCCCAAGCTGTCAGGGAAAGCAAGGGCAGAAGTAGTTTTGGCACATCAGTTGGCAGTTCCCAAGGGGGTTTCTGTGATCCAACCCGTCACAGTAAGTATTAAATTATCCTAAGCAGCAATGCTTTTATTAAGAAATGTACATTTTTGCAGATAAACTTTATACAGGGAGGAGTTAAACACAGGAAAGTTTAGGACATGACCTAAACCTTTTACAAGTAGTATTATAATAATAATCATACTTTTTTCATATATGAAACTTTATATTTTCAAAACACATCCTCACACCACCTCATCATGAGCGAAACTTGACCAGCCCCTTCAGCCCCAGGTGGCTATGATTTCAATTCTCAATAGACACCTTTCAGAGCAGATAGAGATGTCATCCTATCCTTTTCAAATGGATAGATAAGACAGAAACTAATGATTCCTAACATTCTGCAACCTTTTTTGGCTGCCACTGCACATTGAGCAGATGTTTTCAGAGAACTATCCACGTTGATTCCAAGATCTCTTTCTTGAATGGTAATAGCTAATTTAGACGCCATCCCATAGTTGGGATTATGTTTTTCTATGTGCATTGTTTTGCTCTTAAAAATCTCATCTGATATTTTGTTGCCCAGTCACGCAGTTTAGTGAGATCCCTTTGTAACTCTTTGCAGTCAGCTTTTGGATTTAACTATTATAAGTAAATTAGTATCCTCTGGTTTCAGAGTAGCAGCCATGTTATTCTGTATCCGCAAAAAGAACAGGAGTACTTGTGGCACCTTAGAGACTAACAAATTTATTAGAGCATAAGCTTTCGTGGACTACAGCCCACTTCTTCGGATGCATATCGAAGAAGTGGGCTGTATTCCACAAAAGCTTATGCTCTAATAAATTTGTTAGTCTCTAAGGTGCCACAAGTACTCCTGTTCTTTTTAGTATCCTCTGAAAACTTTGCCACCTCACAGTTCACTCCCTTTTCCAGCTCATTTATTAATATGTTGAATAGCCCTGGTCCCAGTACTGATCCTTGGGAGACCCTGCTATTTACCTCTCTCCACTGTGATAACTGACCATTTATTCCCTATATTTTAACCAGTTGCTGATCCATGAGAGACCCTTCCCCTATTATCCCATGACTGCTTACTTGCTTAAGAGCCTTTGGTAAGGGACCTTGTCAAAGGCTTTCTGAAAATCCAAGTATATCGACTGGATCACCCTTGTCCACATGGCTTGTTGACTCCCACAAAGAATTCTGGTGGATTAGTGAGGCATGATTTCCCTTTACAAAAGCCACATTTACTCTTCCCCAACATATTGTGTTAATCTATATGTCTGATAATTCTGTTCTTTACTATAGTTTCAACCAATTTTTCTGGTACTGAAGTTAAGTTTAACAGCCTGTAAATGGCAGGATCACCTTTGGAACCTTCTTTGAAAATCAGTGTTACATTAACTTCCCTCCAGACATTTGCTACAGAGGCTGATTTAAGAGAGAGGGTACATACTACAGTTCTGCAATTTCATATTTGAGTTCTTTCAGAACTCTTGGGTGTATACCATATGGTGATGGTGATTTATTATTGTTTAATTTATCAATTTGATCCAAAGCCTTCTCTATTGACACATCTATCTGGGACAATTCCTCAGATTTGTCAACTAAAAAGAATGGCTTCACATACTCTGCAGTCAAGACCACACATACTCTGCAGTCAAGACCGATGCAAAGAATTCATTTACATTCTCCTCAAGGACTGTGTTTTCCTGGAGTGCTCCTTTAGCACCTCAATTGTCCAGCACTACCACTGACTGTTTGGCAGACTACCTGCTTCTCATATACTTTAAAACATTTTCCTGTTAGTTTTTGTGTCCTTAGTTAGTTGCTTTTTAAATTCTTTCTTGGCCTATCTTTTTATATTTTTACACTTGACTTGCCTGAGTTTATGCTCCTTTCTATTTTCCTCACTAGGATTTGACTTCCAATTTTTAAAGGATGTCTTTTTGCCTCTAACTGCCTCTTTCACTCTGCTTTGTAGCCATGGTGGCATTTTTGTTTTGTTTTGTTTTTTTCTTGGAGTATTCATTTAGTTTCTATTATGGTGTTTTTAAATTGTCTCCATGAAGTTTCTAGGTATTATACCCTTGTGACTGTTCCTTTTAATTTCCATTTAATTAGAATCTTCATTTTTGTTTAGTTTAGTTTGAAGTTAAATGCTACTGTAGTAGGATTCTTTGGCATTTTTCCCTTTACCAGGATATTAAATTTAATTACATTATGGTCATTATTACCAAGTGGTTCAGTTATATTCACCTCCTAAAACAGATCCTGTGCTCCACTTAGGACTAGATCAAGAATTTCGTCTCTCCTTGTAGTTTCCAGGACAAGCTGCTGCAAGCAGTCATTTATGGTGTCTAGAAATTTTATCTCTGCATCTTTTCCTGAGATGACATATACCCTATCAAAATGAGGTGTGACAGTACTAGCTATATCACAAGCAATGTCCTTGTGTATGAAACTCAGACCATCACAGAAACATTGCTAAAACCCAGAGGGCCTGATTCTCTACTCTTACATTAATTTTATTAGCATAAACAACAAAGAGTCCTTGTGGTACCTTAGAGACTAACACATTTATTTGGGCATAAGCTTTCATGGGCTATAACCCACTCCATGCAAGGCACTTAATTTTATTAATTTACATTAGCTCTATTGAAGTCAATAGAGTTTCACTGCTATAAACTTGCCAAAAATGGCAGAGAACCAGACCCAGCAAGCTAATGGCTTCAGTTATTGTTCAGAAACATAGTTTGAACACTAACAAATGTACCAACATATTGTATGTTTTTTTCAGCACAACATTTCTATAATCTTGGATTCATTAAAAGGCCATACTGTGTAAAGTTAGTGTCTTTCCTCGTGAGTTCAAACTCAGGGACAGATACTGCGCCCCCTTACTCATGCGGACTACTCAGTAGTCCCACTGAAGTCAATGGGATTACTTGTGCTTAAAGGTTTTGCTAAATCAGTGCCTATTGGTCGAGTAAGGTGCTACTCAACATGAGTAAAGGTGGCAGAATCTGGCCCAAAATGGTTGCTGTGAAGGGGAGGAAAAGCCCTTTCTTTCTCAATAGCTTCTCTATTGTTCCTTGATTCATGTCTGCTTACCTACATTGCAAAACAAATATCCCCACTACTACTAAGCACCTCAGAAGTTGCCTATAATACCATCAGACCACACACCACCCGCTGGCAGATCCAAGCAGCTACCAGGATGACAAGTCCTTTGCCCTATTCAGTTCTCTGAGTGACTATCAGTCTATTTTACAGCAAGATCTGGCTCTTGCTTTTCAGAATTTTGCATCTTTTAAAGTATTATTTGCAGTGAGCAATTTATTAGAGCAATTTAGTCTTTTTACCTCTGAAATTATTCATGAACATATTTTATATTTAAGTTATTCAGTGTGTTTTTGCAAATATACTGTAGCTCATAGATTGCCTGACATTGTCCACCATTACCACTGATTTGAGAATTTGCTATTAATTTACTATTTCTTAGTCTCAGCTCTCTGACTGGATGATTTCTAATCCCAGAAGTGCTTTCAAGAAGTTGATGCAAACATTTCTGGTGTGAATGTCCATGCAAATACATATTTTCATGAGTATGCCTGAAAATTTCTTTCTATAATCTTGTTAACAAAAATCTGGCACATACAAATGTTTAGGGAAAGCAAATAAGAGAGGTCACAAATAGTAACAAATGTGTGAATTTATTCTAATGAATGTTCACAGATACTTTTTTGCAGCATTTACTCAACTATTGTCATGTCTGACTTACTTATGATTTGGGGAGTGGGGGAATGTGCACCCATGACATTTCTGGTACCTTTGTATGACTTTCTTATCCTGTATGAATCTGCCAATTCTATAACCCTATTCATGAAACATAATGAGGCGGCTATTCAGGTATGCACCATCCAAATTCTGCAGGTTCAGAACCAACCCATTACTGATTTGGGTGAATCAGTCTAATCATAAAAAGAGACAAGTGATTTACTTTGAACTGTTCTTCCTCCTGCCCCGCCCCAAATTCCTACCTATTATAAGCTGAAGGATCCTAAAAATGTCACTATCCAGTCTCTCTAATAAAAGTGTAAATACACTTTAGTTAAGGTGACCAGATAGTAAGTGTGAAAAATCAGGATTTTTTTCCAGGGGAGGAGGGAGGGAAGTCGCATATATAAAACAAAGTCCCTAATACCCTGACAGTCACAATAATATTTGAACATCAGGTCATTCTAACTTTAGTGCACCCATAACCATAGTTGCTGGGCACTATTTAACACTTAAGGGATCCATCAGTTCCCTCTGCAGGTGCCCCAGTTTTCCTTCTCTGCCGCAGCTGGAGTGGGACATGGAGGGGGCGTTTGTGATGTGTGTTGCCCTCTCTCCTCTCTGAGAAGGGGGAGGACTGCACTGCGCACGTCAGTCAAGGGGGCACTGTGCGGCAGTGCAGAGGTGTGTGCTGTAAGAAACTGCTCCTGGCTGGCAAGGGAGCACTGTGTGTGTGTGTGGGGTGCAGCCAGATTTCTCCCTGCTTTTTCCCAGTGAACAAACAGGGTGAGGGGAGTACTGTTCACGCCCCCCCATGGTCCTCTGTGCCCCCCTAGGGGGGCTGTGAGGGGGGAGTGAGGAGCAACACCAAGCATAGGTGCTGACTTCCCTGCATTTCCACGGGTGCTCGACCTCACCATGCCCTGGCCCTGCCCCCACTCCACCCCTGCCCCCTTCTTCCCTGCCCTCATTCCAACCCCTTCCCCAAAGTCCTGGCCCTGGCCCTGCCTCCTCCCCCAAGAACGCCAGGTTCCCGCTCCTCCCCCTCCCAGAGTGTGCAAACAGCTGTTTGGCGGCAGCCGGGCAGGAAACGCTTGGAGGTAGGCGAAGGAGCAGGAATGCGGCGCTGGGGGGGGGGAAGCTGGGCTGCCTGTGGGTGCAGAGTACCCACTAATTTTTCCCCGTGGGTGCTCCTGCCCCAGAGCACCCAGAGAGTCGGCACCTATGACACCAAGTGCTCCATGTATCCAGGTCACTTTCCCCACCTGGGCTGTGCTGTGTAAGGCAAGCATCAGGAGTTGCTGCTCTCCTGCCCTCCACTTACGCAGCCCAGGTGGGGAAAGTGACAAGGATGCTAGGAGACCTGGTGCTGCTCCTCGCTCCCCCCTCACAGCCCCCTTGGGGTGCACGGAGGAAAAGCAGCGGGGGGCGGGGAAGAAGAGCTGCAATGCCAGTTGCTCCATGCATCTAGGTCAGCTGCCCCACTTGAGCGCAGGTGCGGGGCATAGGAGTTGGGGCAAAGGGGCACAGTGTAGGAGTTGGGAGGAAAGGGGAGGCGGGGAGCCCAGGGCACCCACAGGGGGTAGGGGCAATAGGGGGCACCCAAGGGGTCCGGGGCACCATTTCCCCCAAGGGCAGCCCTGCGTGTCACACGTTTCCCCCCTACCCCTGTGAGGACGGGGGGGGGGGGTTGCTGCGGGCGTTTCACGTCTGTTGCTGCTTCTCATCCCACGAGCACCCCTGGGTCCGGCTGTCCCGGATCAGCCCGGCCAGCCCCTTGTGCGTCTCTTCCCTGGCCCCAGCCACTGTCCGCCCTCCACTGTGCGGCTGCGAGGAACCCACATGAGGCGCAGCGGCCCCGCCCACCTCTCTCCCCGGCTTTGGGAATGGCCATTGCGCATGCGCTGGCTCCGGGTCCGCACGCTCCTTTCCGCCGGCGCAGCCTCCGCTAGCCAGGCGGCTCCTTCCAACACCAGACGGGCGCGCTCTGGTGCTGTCGGGAGCGCGCGCGGCTGGAAGGCCGTTGTTGACTGCGGCCGCCCGTCAGCACCCCGCAGCGCTGCGGGTTCTCGTAGGAGCGCAACTGCCCGGAAGCTGCCCGCCCCTCCCCCCCGTCGGAGGCGCCCCGAGGGGCTGGAAGGAGCCGGCGCGGGAGCTGACTTATCCCCTAGGTAGGTTCAGCGGGGGCGGGGGGCCTGCCAGGCTGTGGGTCCCGTCCCCGTAGGGCGCCCCCTGTGTCACGGTGCAGCAGCCCCTGCGCCTGGCGCCCCTCTCGCTCCCGCTGCCCGTCCCCGCTTTGCAGTCAGAGTGCCCGGCTCTGTGCTGTGAAATGGCAAAGTCTCTTCGCCTCCCCCTGCTGCCCCCCCCCCCTTTATAAGGGGACGTTCAGGTGGTTCGGCGAGGCCAGGCCTGAAGTGGGGCTGAGCCGGGAGCCCAAATAAATCAGTGTCTCTGGGAAGAAGCGAGTACTTCTGATCCAGCAAAGCGGTGATAATTTCCCCCTTTGGATAAATTGCAGCCTCGCTTAGTTGTGCGGTGTTTGTCCGAGTTAGCCTGACAGCTCTTCGGGACGAGGGCCCCTTGTTTCTGCAGCAATGCAAGAATACGCGGCGCTTTAGAAAAGGGCGAGCAAACCATTGCACATAAGTGGCCCTGCCCCAAAGGGCCCATTGAATGGGAACATTGCAATACAGTAGAACCCCATTTACCCGTTACCTGGCTCCCCGGATTAACCAACCCACCCCTGGCGCACACCCAGGAATACAGTAAGGGAGATTGACGCTGTCAGGCGCGGGTGGCGGGGCTCAGGCTGGCAGCCCCGAAATCCCCCACCCATTCTTCTGTTTATCTGAATTTTTGTTTATCCGATGTGGCCCCAGTCCCAATTAGATCGGATAAATAGGGTTCCGCTGTGTAACGTTATACAGGAGAGTGGGGGCTGTGAGCTTCACAGCTGGAATGCTTCAAAGAACAACTGGGTTTTCAGAAGTTCTTTCAGGGCAATGAGTGTGCTTTGTTTAGGTTTGCAAATGGGTATGCACGTGTACATTACTTTATAAATATTAACTCTGTTTGCTCTGTATTCATGCAGTAAGTGTGTAATAAGGAAAAATAAAGATGGAATCTGGTGGTTGCAGTTATGATGTCAGTAACCTTGGTGCTGCCCAAATTTCATCAGCTTCTAAAATGCAGTATTTGGGAGGTATCAAAATATCATACATTTCCTTTCACATTAATAGCTTTATTTGGAGTAGTCCACTGAGGAGAAATGTTTATTATTCAAAAGATACTGTTAACGTCTGCTTTCATATTCTTTTGATGTTTCAAGTAGCTCCCCAGCAGCTACAGGAAAAATTGAAAAAATTAGATGTTAAAATGTGTGACATTGGAGCATGCAATAATAATGTAACTACATAGTGTAGGACAGTGGCTTTCCCTACATATTTTCAAATGACGATGCAGCAGACCCCTTTAGAGTTCTTAGACATAGTCTGTGGACCCCCAGGTGTCCATGGCCATAGGTTCAGAACCACTGGTCTAGGAAATTTGAGCTCCTGTAAGGAATGATATAAGGTGTCCCCCCTCCAAAAGAAAAATCCAAAAAACCACGTGCCCAATACAATAAGAAATGTGATATATCACAGTTTTAAAGATCATTGCAAATCCAGAAGGTATATTAGAAATCCTTTAATTTTGTATAGGTTACATAAATTCCCAATCTGTCAGAGACTTAGCCACATACTTTTCTTTGCAGGATTGGGGCCTCATATTGTGGACATGATTGTTTCATACGTGATTTTAAGTGTCCCTTTAATTATGATGCAAACAGATTTCTTTAACTATGTTTGTCATTATGACCGGAATGCAGCTGGTTTATGCAGGGACTACTCCATAGATTTGATTGAAGGATACTGGCCTTTGTTGTTCACATTAAGTGCAAGAATTCTAAAAATCCAATTAGCTTGTCTTCGTTTTTTCTATTCTTAAAGCTTGCACTTTTCTCAGTATTGATACTAATAATCAGACAGTTTCACTTTTATATTCTTAGTGGTGCAATGTTTGGAATGTGGTTTGAGCATTGGCCTGCTAAACCCAGGGTTGTGAGTTCAATCCTTGAGGGGGCCACTTAGGGATTTGGGGCAAAATCAGTATTTGGTCCTGCTAGTGAAGGCAGGGGGCTGGACTCGAAGACCTTTCAGGGTCACTTCCAGTTTTATGAGATAGGTATATCTCCATTTTTTTTTTAATTTTTTTTAACATTTCATTAGACTCCTCTTAATGATGAAAAATAATTTCTGTTGGTTGATGTGTATAGGCTTTATACAATCTTGTTTGTATGAAATGTAAATTGTGGGTTAAATTTAAGTTGACAGTGTCCATTTACATTGAAGAAGCATATTTAATGTCAAGTTAACAGAACACTAGATTTCAAATATATACATAATATTACATATACTATATTAGCCTAAAAATGTTTGTCACACTCTTGTTGATTTTACTTTCTTTATTTTAATGTATGGGGAAGAGTCCATAGGCAGACAGAAGATGAGGTTGCTGAACAGGAGCCTTGGCAATAACCTTGATTATTGGAGTTGGGGGAAGGGTGCCAGATTTTCTAACCCTTCATGTAGAATAGTGTGTATATATATTTGCACGTTGTCTTATTTAACTAGCCATGTGCACATGCAGATACCTGTTTTTTTTATATACACATTGGTCATTTGCTTGCCTAAACTATGTGTGCAAAAGTGTGCATGCAGTTTTGTGTCTAATTTGAAATCCAGTCAGTTTCCTCAACTGTTGGAGTTCAGGTGTTCTTGGATTTATGTTAAAGAGGATGACAGCTTCTATTTTTCTGAGTACATAATGCTGGCCATTTTGTGGAGTGTCAAAGTATTACTCAGAAGATGCTGCTATCACACACCCTTCAGCTGGATGAATGCAACAAGAGCAGTTGCCTATTAGGAAGTATGGGGAAATTATTGGCTTTATAATGAAAGGTATGTGGGATCTTACAATGATGATTAAATTTGATTCTGAGACCATGTACGATGGGAGAGTCCAATTCACATGCCAGTGATTTTAAAAGGATACTACTGATATCTCTTTATATTAGGGCTCTCAGTTAATCACATAATCACATCATATTATTATTTTTATTACAAATATTTGCACTGTAAAAATGATACAGTATTTTTCAATTCACCTAATACAAGTAATGTAGTGCAATATCTTTATTGCGAAAGTGCAACATACAAATGTAGATTTTTGTTGTTATATAACTGAACTCAAAAATAAAACAATGTAAAACTTTAGAGCCCACAAGTCCACTAAGTCCTACTTCTTGTTCGGCCAGTCGCTAAGAGAAACAAGTTTGTTTACATTTATGGAAGATATTGCTGCTGGCTTTTTACTTACAATGAAACCTGAAAGTGAGAACAGGCATTTGCATGGCACTTTTGGAGCCGGCATAGCAAGGTATTTACATGCCAGATATGCTGAACATTCATATGCACCTTCATGCTTCGGCCACCATTCCAGAAGAGATGCTTCCATGCTGATGATGCTAGTTTAAAAAAATGTGTTGATTAAATTTTGACTGAACGCCTTGGAGGAGAATAGTATGTCTCCTGCTCTGTTTTACCTGCATTCTGCCATGTATTTCATGTTATAGCAGTCTCGGATGATGACCCAACACATGTTGTTCGTTTTAAGAACACTTTCACTGCAGATTTGACAACGCAAAGAAGGTACCAATGTGAGATTTCTAAAGATAGCTACAGCTCTCAACCCAAGGTTTAAGAATCTGAAGTGCCTTCCAAAATCAGAGGGAGACAAGGTGTGAAGTATGCTTTCAGAAGTCTTAGAAGAGCAACACTCCAGTGCGGAAACTACAGCACCTGAACCATCAAAAAAAGAAAACCTTCTGCTGGTGGCATCTGACTCAAATGATGAAAGTGAACGTGCATCGGCCTGCACTGCTTTGGATCGTTATCAAGCAGAACCCATCATCAGCATGGACACGTCCTCTGGAATGGTGGTTGAAGATGAAGGGACATATGAATCTTTAGTGCATCTGGCACGTAAATATCTTGCAACGCCGGCTACAACAGTTCCATGCAAACGTCGGTTTTCACTTTCAGGTAACGTAAACAAGAACTGGCAGCATTATCTCCTGCAAATGTTAACAAACTTGTTTGTCTGAGCAATTGGCCGAACAAGAGGTAGGACTGAGTGGACTTGTAGGCTCTAAAGTTTTACATGGTTTTATTTTTGAATGCGGTTATTTTTTGTACATAATTCTACATTTGTAAGTTCAACTTTCATGATAAAGAGGTTACATTACAGTACTTGTATTGGGTGAATTGAAAAATACTATTTCTTTTGTATTTTTTACAGCACAAATATTTGTAATCCAAAATAAATTTAAAATAAGTACTGTACACTTTTCTGTGTTGTAACTGAAATCAGTATATTTGAAAATGTAGAAAACATCAAAATATTTAAATAAATGGTATTCTATTATTGTTTAACAGTGTAGTTAATCACAATTAATTTTTTTATTCGCTTGACAGCCCTAGTTTATATTTTTAAAAAATATTTGTGGATCACAGGTCCCAAAGAATTGTTTTGAAGATATGGGACAGCGTTGAAATAAATGTGGAGCATTAGTCGGAACTGCTGGTTTTATAGGAAAAACATACAAATCACAGAACAGTAAAATATTTAAGTGTATGAAACTTGTTTTCAATGTTTGTTTATAATTTTGAAAAGTGAGGATAAGACTAAATCTACTTTGTGTATGTCCTGTGTAACATTACATTAAGTAAAGTGTAATATATATGATGAGATTTTCACTCAAATATCTGCATATCAGTCAGTTTAATGAAAAGGCAGTCACATCTTGCTATTGTTCCATGCCTTGAACTCCTACTGAAGTCAGAGTTTTTAGGATCATGCACTATTGCCAAGTCCCCCAGAAAGAGACTATCCCAGCTCCCAATGAAGTGAAGACTCCCATTGATTTTAATGGAAGTTGGATTAGAGAATTTACAGTAAATCAAAAATTCTTACTGAAAATGTTCAGGTGGTCTTTTCCAGCATTACCTATTCATTTAGACAGGCATACTACTCTTCATAGAAATGTAAGACTGGAAGGGACCTAGTTAAGTTATCAAGTCAAGTCTCCTGCACTGATGCAGGATTACATATTATCTAGACCATCCCTGACAGGTGTTTGTCTAACCGATTCTTAAAAACCTCCAGTGATGGAGATTCCAGAGCCTCCCATGGTAATTTGTTACATTGCTTAACTACCCTTACAGTTAGGAAGTTTTTCCTTCTGTCTAACCTAAATCTCCCTTGCCACAACCTAAATCCATTTCTTCTTGGCCTGTTCTTGGTGGTTAAGGAGAACAGTTTATCACCCGCCTCTTTATAACAACCTTTTACATACCTGAAGACTGTTATCATGTCCCCACTTGGTCTTTTCTTCTCCAAGACTAAACAAACCCAATTTTTTCAATCTTTCCTCATAGGCCATATTTTAATTATTTCATCCAGTTTCCAAAATTCATCATGATTTTATGCAAGTCTACCTGCAAAGATCGTTCCCTGGGGACTACACTTTGATGTGGTGCCTATGACTTAAATTCCCTGTAAGCTGCACAGCAGCCTATTTAGCGCCACGCAGGCACTCAGGGAACCCACCCGGGGACCTGCTGCAGCCAGGGGAGAGGCGCCCCTCCCCCAACCCCAACCTAGCTCAGCCTCCAACCTGCCCTGGCTGGGACGGCCCCCTGGCCCCAACTGTGCCGCAGCCCGGACCCGCTGCGGCTGGGGCGCCTCTACCCCAGCCTGAACCCGGGCAACCCCGGCCTGGACCTGCTGGGGCTGGGGGAGGAGTGCTTATACTGCGGCCCGAGCCGAGGGGCGCTTCTCTCCACCAGTTGAGGTGCTGCTGCACGGAGAGAGAGCTGGGGGGAGTCTTTTCTCCCTGCCCGTAGCCCCGGAGCACCTTCCTGCACCCCAAGCCCCTCATCCCGGGCCCCACCCAAGAGCCCTCACCCCCAGCCAGAGTCCTCACACCGCTGCATCCCAACCCTCTGCCACAGCCTTGAGCCCCCTCGCACATGCCGAACCTCTTGGCCCCACCCCCACCACATGAATTTTGTTATATCCACTGATATGAAGGTGATGTGACACACTTCACCTCCATTTTCGTGCACATAACAAAATTCATTCTGCACATGAGTGGGGGAAAAACTAGCTCTCAGGGTCACAGGTAGTGTTCCTTCTATGCTAGCAGGATTTACTCTTCTGGCAGGGCTACCCAAGTTGGACCGGTCAGAGGATAGGGACCATACAAAAAGCAGTCCACTGGTCCTCCAATTTGGGGGTTGAGTGATACACCAATAATCTCTTCTTGTGTGTATATTAAAAAAAAAAAATGTAGGAACAGAACAAGGTGGCCATTGTGTTCAGGGACGGCAGAGCCATGCTTAAGCAACGTTTGATGCTATGGGAAGGGTTCAGATGTAGTTGCACATAGTATTCTCTGTGGTTCCTTCATCATGAGACATCCAGTTGAAGAGCAGTACCATGTGCTTATCACTTGAAAAAAGATACGGTATCTTTCGCAAAACAGTAAGTTTTCTCCTTTTATTACCATAGAGTGCTCATTTTTTCACTTGCTCCTTTCATACAATTCAATTATGAAGCAGTTGAAACTCCAGACTCTAAATGGCAGTATGTTTTTGCAGTTCCTTGTGCTGCTGTTGTGGATGTTGAATGATCAGGAGCTGCAATGAGAATCTGTTTAGCAGAGAAACATAAAATGTGGGCCATATGATCAGAGGGAGCAGGTCTACAAACAGCTTACAGCTAGCTTCCTTTAGAAAAAGTAGCTTCTGTAGAGTTGATTAAGACAAAATTTTGGGGTATTGTATGTCAGGCCTGTGAGTCTCTTACTGTGTCAAATTCAAGAAGAGAAGGTCTTCCAAGAATTTCTGGAAATTTTCTGGCTCATTCCAGAGTTAACCCCTCCTTAGCCTTGGGACCTGTGACTATGTAATGAGTAGTTTAGCATATTTGCTTCTTTGCTATTGTATTTCAGTAACAATTTTGATACAGGTGGTATAGATCTGTTAATTTGGCCGATCATTCCTGGCAAATGAAATTGAAATTATACAAGGTCATTATTTTGAACCTTTTGCTGAGCTCAAGTGTTTTGCTGAGCTAATCTAAGTCTCTCTAACTATCTTTTTTTGAAAATCCAATATTTTGACAACTACCTTTTTGAATATATAGTTACTAACTTCTCAGAACTGATTGCATTTATTGTGAACATTGATCCTTAATGTTCCCCATGTTCCATGTACTGTATTTACCATATGTAAATTATTGACTAGTAGGATTATGTGTAAAATAACCTCTGTGCTTCAAAGTTCAGATTCAGCAAAGCACCTAAGCATGGGCAGTTCCACGGAAGTCATTGGGACTACAGGTGTTCTTAAAGTTTTATGCATATACCTAAATTCTTTGCTGAATCTGGGCTTAGTTGCACCAACAAACTGCTAAGGACTGTTGTGCAAGCTACTTCAAGAGAAGAGTATTCCCAGGCCTTGAAAAAAATGTATCAATCACTTATTAACTGGGGGCGGGAGATGGGGTGCGGTGCTAAAGCTGCTAGCCAGTGGTAGGTATTAAGACTAGGATGGACATCACCAGGGAAATACATGGACAACAGCCTACTGAGAAGCTCAGACTCCAAACTGTTGTACTTAAAGTACTGCACAGGATCTTTTCAGGGGGAATAAGGCAGAACGCCACATNGAGGCACAATGTAAAGACATATGAAAATTATCAGAGATTGATCTACAAAACCATCTTTTATATTCTGTCATTCTCCATCTAGTATGTGCTGGATACATTTGAAACTCCATCCCACTTTGGGTGCTTGAAGTTATAAGAAACTTTTTGTCTCTTCTTCTTTGGAACCCACAGGCTGTTGCAAGTGAATTGGCCTCTGCTTTCCAGGGATAACACTTTCCCGTGCTGCTGCTCATAGTTTTCTTCAGCAGCAGCAGTGTGAAATTAATATGATCCCTGACATTTTCACAACTGTCCACGGGATTCTGAATAACTGCAGTGAAACTGCTCAGTCTTCTTAATTTCAATCTGTTGCTGCATGGCAAAACTAGAAGCAGCAGCAGACTCATTGAACTGTTAGTCTACAGATTCCAGGTTGACAGTGCTTCATAGGTTTACAATCAGTTTGCATTTGGAAAATTGTCTATGCAATCACAAGGACTATTAAAAAAAAAAAAAATCCCAAATTCTTAAATTGCATTAAAATTGCTGATATGTAGGCTCCCCATTTGCTACGAAAAGCTTCCTGCTTACCACAAGAGAGTGGATTTTTCAAGCCTTTTGTGTACCCCTCTTTCACTTTGCAGTTTTCCTGGTCCGTCTTACTGATTAATTATAACTTCCAAGAAACATTTTGTTCAAGAGGAAAAAGTACTTCTGGTGTTAACTTCATTTGAAAAATAAGTGGTGCTGACTAGAAAGTTTTGGATGATGATTGAACTAGGCAGAAGAAATGAGTGATTTCTCTGATTAAAATAAGCAATTGATCTCTTAAAACCACCATAAGACACATCTTTTTACATGGCTTTGTTTGTGTGACTTTTTGGGGCAGGAACAAGAGTGTTTTATAAAACTGAATAGACACTTTGAGCCATCTGTAGAACCCCTAATGAGCAGAGTTGTAAACAATGTGACTTCTGCAAACTCTTCAGCTGTAGCACAATAAAAGATTTATGTGGGTATCTAATTAGTGTTATCTACCATTGACTAATATTAGTCAGTTTTACAGAGATTGGGACACTGCCAGCAAAATAGCAAGATGAGTAATCGTCGAAAGCGTGCGCCTCCACTGAGGATGGATGAGGAGAAAAAGAAGCAACTCTGTTGGAATATGCATGAAGACCGAAGGAATGAGGTAATACTATTGGATGATAACATAGATGAAGACCACCCTGTTCCAGGTCCAAGCACCTCTTCTGTATCCTTTGTTATAGATGATGATAGCATTGATGAAGGACTGGCTTACAGAGAAAATAGAGGGTCAAAGTCAGTGGGTTTCTCAACAGATGACGGAGAAGACTCTTGCTCCATCTTGACCTCTATATCTGTACAGCTAAACATTGTAGTCTCGCCTTACCATTCAGACAATTCCTGGAAAGCTTTACTTGGAGAATTTGTTCTTCAGCTTTTTCCTCAGAAAATTCTTATTGAGAAGATCCATAAAAGGAGTTTTACTTTGATGAGAACAGATTCTGGTGATCAGCTGCAAATCTTTCTTCATGCAAGAAGTGGAGAAGAAGGGGGTGAGGAGGAAAAAGAAAGCCTAGGTGATTATGAAGAGGGAATATTGGTGGAATCATCTCTCAATAGTGAAATGTTAGAAGACTTGAGATGGTTGCAAAAGAAGAAGGTAATTGGACTTTATCAAAGACCTAGAGAAGATCAAGCATTAAAGGTATTTGTTCATGCAGTTTCTTTTAAGAGGGATTTTCAAATAAAAATAGCTCATTTTGTGTTTGGTACCATAAAATAGAAAGTTAGGTAAACATTTGGCAAGTGCAGGTCCCACCACACACTTCTAGAATACAGTGCAAAGTGTACTCTTCAGTGGTTATCTGCATACATATTTTCAATGTTTTTTGAATAATTGCCTTTAATCATTGCACATTAAGGTCACTTAAAATGAATTTAGAAACCATCTGAGTTCCTAAGTGTGGCATACTAAAATTTTGCATGGGGTTAAGAGATTAACTCTATCCATAGCCACCAGTCTTCAAAATTTGCCAAATGTGGTTTCCTAACCTATAAGCATTGTTCTGGTTTGGTTTTTGTTCTCTAAATCTATTTTAATTCCTTAATCATTTTAATTTCTTGCAAATATGTTTCACAGGTTGGAATTTACCTTCTGGAAGCTGGCTTAAGCAAATCAGAATTTCTCAGTGATGGAGGTGGGAGAATAAAAAAGGCCAACCAGCTGATTCAGAAACTAATGGAAAAGTACTATAACTTTATAATTCCAGGTAACATCATCTATCCATCATGCAGTTGAACGTTACTGCAGAACTGTTTTACTATTAAAGTTTTTCTTAAGTTCAATGATATTTTTAAGGAAAAGGCAAGAAGTATACAGCATTTTTGTCTGTCATGACAACTGTCTTTGTCAGTAAATATATAGTCTTCACCACCATAAATATCTGACTCCCCCCTCCCCTCCTAATGGACAGTAATTTATCTTCATAACACCCTTCTGAGATAGGGAAGGTGGTAGTATTTTCATTTTACTAATGGAAACTGAGGCAAAGGTTATGGTCCCAGTCCAATGCCCATTGCAATCAATGAAAAGATTCAATAAAATTATGTGGCTACTAGGTTTGTCCATGATCACACACAAAGTCTCTAGCAGAATTAGGAACTGATCCAGATATCCTTTGTTCCCAGTCTAGTGCCTTGACCACACCATGCTTATCTCCAGACCACTAATGGATTTTTGGTTATCAGAGACAAAATAATCTAGAGAAATGTGTGGATAGGGGACTCGTATAGGGGAAAGACAAAGATGTTCTGCATGTGGGATAAAACACTAGTTCTAAATCCAGTATGAAAGGTTACTGGTAGATTTCTGTCAGAAAGATTGCTGCTCTAGACAAAGTAATCACCCTCTCACTTTTATGACTAATGTTCACAACATTTAACTAAAATCATACAGCTAAATAAAAAAGGGAACATGAGGACTTGGAAATCAGGTAATTATCACAATGTCTGTTTGGGTGTGCATTTGTGTGGGTTGTGGCTTATTGTGTATCACACTACAGCTCTTGAAGTTGAAGTATTAAAGATTAAAATTCCCATTTTTTTCCCTTAAAGACCCTGCACAGGTTTATCTTTATCTACAATTAAGTTTGTTTTTTTAATCACATTTCCATTACCCCCTTGGTATCTAAGTGCTGAATTAAAGCATAAGTTCAGATAACCAAAAGTTTTCTGTGTCCATTTGCCTGGAATACCAGAATATATTAATTTGTATTTTAAGGAACTTCATTTTGTTATAGGTGGTGTTCCAGGGGAGTTTTATTTAAAAGGGCTTTTTTGCTTTTCCCCAAATGCTATCTTGTTGCCTTTCCCTTTCATTTCTGCCACATTCCCTGCTGTATCTATGATTGGAACGCCTTTCCAGTCCAAGTGTCCAGCCAGGCCTGTGCTGTCTCCAATAGGATTGCTTCTGTGGGGAGGCCCACAAAAACTAAAGTAAGACATATGCCCTCTCCCACCCTGCATTTTATAAGAGAGAGACTTAACTTTGATTTTTTTTAACAACTTCCCCTGAGGGTTTTCAGTGCATTTTGTCTCATTCAGGTCTTTTAATTGATTTTGAGATCTTGAGAGGTAGGAATTGTCTGTGTCTTGCATAATGGGAAGCACAGAATCAGTGCTTAATAAGATAAACAAAATCCCCAGCTCCAGTTGTTTAGAAAAACTCACTGAAATCTATCAAGTTAAATACAAAGGCAAAATATGTCATTTGTAAACCTTTGTGGTGGTCCTAAACAGAGATTGTAGAATTAACTGGGTCCTTCCTGGTAACTTACTTGTAGAGATCTTTATTTTGTCTGCTTTAACAGAGCTATCATTTATAGGCGATTCCTGTGTCTGCTATAATGTAAATACTTCAAACTACTACTTGTTGCTTCAGTAGACTTACAGGCCTAGGCTATCCAAAATTGAGCTCGCCTTCCCCAAGGGATGAAAAATAGTTTTGTGCTGTAAAATCCAATGAGAATAAAGCATGTAACTGCAATGTGCTGTTCATATATTTATTCTGTTTAAGGGTCAGCACTCTGGGGTTTGTTCTTGCATCAATACATGGGCACATATGTGACGTAACTCTTCAGAAATTAAATGGCATCTGGATACATTATGCCCCCAGGCTTCTCAGAAAGAATAAACCCTTTAGTTTTTGCAGGGTGTGGTCTGCTTTTGTAAGCACATACGAATGTAAATACGTTTCCCATAAATCTAGACAAAAGGAGGAGAAAAAGGCTTTATTTTTGAGAAGTGATACCAAATTGTAAATGTAAAAATTTAAATATTCAACCTTAAAAAAGGTTCCTCTGAAAACTGTACAGTAACAGCGAGAGTGTTTTAGAACCTGAAAGAAACACCACTGTGGTGGGTAAAATGGCTAAAATGCTGAAAGCCACAACCTCCCATGTCTGACTGAAGACTAATTTGAAACATAGGATCTATAGAGAAATAGAACGTCACAGAATATTTAGCACCCTAGTCTTTCTGTGAATTAAAGGTATTGAGATGTAATTTTTTATACGTGTTTATTGAATCACATTTTAAAATGGTATGATGGGTAATATTGAATATTCATTATGCTTTTAATGAATAGTGTGGCGGAAGGCTTTAACAAAGCTTTTTAAATGATCCATTTATACAGTAAATACAGCTATTTTTCCCTCACTAAATTGTTTGAAAATATGAGTAGCTGTGTGATTACATTATTGAAGAACACAAATAAGAAATGTGTGGACCATATATATACAATTGTACTAAATATTGTTTTACATAAAAACTTAATCTGTTTTTCATCACATACTAGTCTCATGTTAATAAATGTAAATTGTTGAAACCATCTGGGATTTTAAGTTAAAAGTACCCTCAGCTGAGTATCTGACAATAAGGGTACGTCCACATGCAGTAAAAGACCTGCGGCTGGCCTGGGTCAGCTGACTCAGGCTTGTGAGGCTTGGGCCGTGGTGCTATAAAATAATAGTATAGACATTGGGACTCAAACCAGTGTCTACGCTGCAATTTTATGGCCCCGCAGCCTGAGCCCCACTAGCCCAAGTCTGCTAACCTGGGCCAGCCACAACTGTGCTGTGAGTCCCTCTATTGCAGTATGGATGTACCTTAAGAGACAGGGATTTCATAAATTCATAGATTCTAGGAGTGGAAGGGACCTCGAGAGGTCATCGAGTCCAGTCCCCTGCCCGCATTTATTGAACTTTAGCAACAAGTGGGCTAATTTATCATTAGCACTGACATGTTTTAGTCTTGCTAATCCACATGCTAACTTTGCCACTTCTTTTACTGGATGTCAAAGTTTCACTTTCAGAAAGAATTCTAGTCTTTCTTCTCTCCAGATCCTCTTATTTCTTTCCATTCACATGATGCTGAAGCCATCTCTGCTGCCTTAGATATATATTTTTTAAAATATCACTTTCTTACTCACCGAATTAATGTAGAATTTGTGCTTACCAGTTGAGAGCATCAGTCCATCACAGCTGGTAACCTCTCTCCAGTGGTGGTTACTCATGCTATAGAAGAGGGCAAAACTACTCTGCCCCTAATATTAATTATGTAGCCCCACTATTTGCACCTATGTTTTATAAAATATATAGTTGGGCAGCCTCAAGAAGTTTATAATATAAGGCCCTGATCCTGTGATAAGTTCTGTATGGGCAGACCCTTACACCCATGAGGAGGCCAGTTGACTTTGTCATTGTAGTATTGGGGCCTAAGTTGTTTGTCTAGAATACAAAGTATCCAAAAAAAAAAAAGTAAGAAGGCAGGAACAAAAATCATACCCCAAACAATTTGTGTACTGTGGTGTTGTAAAAGAATATGCATAAGAAATCTTTTGACTCCAGTATTGATCACTGTGGGACAGATCCACAAAGGGACTTTAGTCCAGTGTTGCAGCACCTAACTTTTAGGTGCCTACAAAATCACTAGAATGACACATTCACAAGATTGAGTTAGGCATCTAGGCTCCTATACAGTGAATGAGGGAGATAGGTGCCTTAGAATGTCATCCACAAAAGCCAGAATGCTAGACTGGGGACTGCTTAAGCTAGCCAGTGGGAGATTTTGGCAAGAGAGGTAGGACCTAAGCTTCTCCTCATTTTGAGATAGCAGTCCTAGACTTAGGTGCCTATCTCTGCTAGCAATCCACTAATGAGGTCCTGAGTCTTGGAGTCAGGCAGCATAAGCACCTATGTAGTTTCTTGGAAGAATGAATTAGGCACCTGCCTCATGTCACGCAAAATAGCTAGAAGAGGAGGTGCCTACCTTACAACTTTTAGCCCAGTGATTAGAGCACTTGCCAAGAATATGGGAGACCCAGGTTCATTTCCCCCGTTTCTCTGCCAGAGGATTTGAACAGTGGTTTCCCACCTCTCATGGGGAGTGCTCTAATCACAGAGCTAAGGGATATTCTGATGTGGGAGAGGGCCTCTCCATCACTGTCTCGTGTTAAAGTTGAAACACTGTGGATAAATAATAGAAGAGTGATTGGAGCGGGAGGACTGGACCCTGAGTCTCCCACCTCACATGTCCTGAACCACGGGACTACAGAGTCATTTTCTCTGTCTGGCCCAAAGACTTTTCCTCTGTGGATAAATACTTAAATGGACATTGGGCCAGAGAAAGAGAAAATGGCACTCTAAGCCAGTGGTTCTCAGCCTGTGGGCTGCATGCGGCCCAATTAGCACACAGCCGCAGCCCAGCTCAGCTGTGTGCTAAAGGCCGTGGGCTCCCAGGTGCCCTGCCGCGCGGCAGGCTCCAGGCTCCTAGTGACCCTCCGCCCCCCTACCGCGGGCTCCAGGCTCCTATCTGCCCTGCCACGCAGCGGGATCTGGGCAGGCGGCTGCCGCCTGGCCCCCCCCAGCCAAGTCTGGGCAACCTGGCCCTGCACAGTGGGGGTCGGAGTCCCCGTGCAGTAGAGCCAGGGTTGGGCACCCTGCCTCCCACCCCACCCATGCTCAGCTGTCTGCTCCTGGCCCCACTCTGTGGAGGGGGTCTCTGGAAGGAGGGCGCTGAGCCATAGGGGATTGTGCGGGTTTTAGGTGGGGGCATTGTGATTCTCAACCTGCAGCCCAGTTAACGCTTTGTGGGCCACATATGAGGCCCAGAATGATAAATAGGCTGAGAACCACTGCTCTAATCCAATGGTTAGGGCACCCACCTGGGAGGCAGAAGACTCTGGGTCTGGTCCTCCTGCTCAAATCACATTTTTATTTATTTATTCACAGTAGAACAGCTTCAACATGAGAGATTGTGGGAGGTGCCCTGCCCCAGTAAAAATATCTCATAGGTAAGGGCACTCTCCTGAGAGGTGGGAGACCCTTTACGAGAAGGCAGACCCTGCCTGGAGCATCCTCCTGTGATATGCTGCAACACAGCAGGTGCACCTATCTCAGTTTCCCCTCTCAGGTAACCCAAAGGAGACTCTGTTTAAACAATACCCCTCCTGAAGAGCAGTTCATTACCAAATATAGTGCAAATAGTCTTTAACAAAAGTTCCAAAGCATAGTTCATAACATTCCCAGTGTATATAGTCCTTAAAACTGTACTCTTTGTGGTGGGAACCACCCCAGCCTCTCTGCTGGGAGATCACTGTCTCCCTGGTGTGGTGTCTTCTGCCATGCTTAGGCTCCCTATCCAGCCTCTTCCAACCCTCTGCCAGGTCAGCCACCCCAACCCTTCTGGCTAGAGTGCAATCCCACTTTTCCCAGTGAGGACCTCCACCGGCTTTCTGTTGGGAGTGTCCTTGTCAGGGGAGCATCCCTCAGTCCCCCTGGTCCTCTCATTGTTCCTCTGGGGTCCAGCTCTCCAGGCTTGGAGATGTCAGCAGGTAAGTTCCTCTGCTGCTGTCCCTGCCTTCAGCTGCCTCTGGCCCTTGCTCAAGCTCTCAGTCAGCAGGCATCTGCCTCTACTGCTCTTTCTGCCTTCAGACTCTGCCTTGTTGAAATTCATTTTATTGTCTATAGCCCAGTTCTCCAGTTTATCAAGATCCCTTTGAATTTTAGCTCTGTCCTCCAAAGTGTTTGCAGCCCTGCCTAGCTTTGTGTTCTTTCCAAATTTGATTAGTGTGCTCTCTATTCCTATATACAGGTCATTAATAAAGATGTTATAGAACACCAGACCCAGAACAGATACGTGTGGGACCCTGCTTGAGTCCTCTTTCCAATCTGACATCATTCCATTAATAGTTACTCTTTGTTTGCTGTTGGTTAACCAATTATGTATCCATTTAATGGTAGTTCCACCAAGCCTGCATTTCTCCAGCTTACTTATGATAATGTCATGTGGGACTGTGTCAAAAGCCTTGTTAAAGTCCAATATATTATGTCCACCGCATTCCCCCTATCCACCAAACCAAACTTTGTTGCCTTTTATTGTAAAGCTATTCAGTGTGCTAATCCCTTGCTCCCTTTTTTCTCTTCCTTCCAATAATTTCTTCATTATCATTTCTAACAGAGCCTTAGCACCTCATGCTTTTAGGATGCCAGCCTGAATCAGTGTCAGATTATATCTTGGAAAAAATGTGTTGCAAGGTGTGTATGTCTCCGGTATTAGCTGCAACTGATAACTTCCTTTGAGATGTACTGTTACTCAAATTAGCAAAGGTTCTAACAACTCTTAATCTTAATCAGTATCTTTTTTTGTTTATATCTTTCAATATGGCTGATCATGAGAACATTGAGCTTTTCTGGATTCATTCTGAATCTCCAGTTGTTACATTGTTGAGTATCTGATCTATGTTTAGTTAATTTGTTCTATTATAGGAATTAGAGATGGGGAAAATTTACTAGGTTGGACTGCATATAAATTCAATATGGTTTTCTAGTTTTTTAATAAAAAGGAAATTATAGCCATGAACTAGAAAAATTAATTATATGACTTGGAAGGGAAACATTATTCTGATATTTCAGAAGTTTCCCAAAGGGAATTCTTAAGGGGGAATATGTTCTTTCTCTTGGTGTCAAACTTGGCATTTGGTCTAATCATTCTTTAATTGGAACACATGGTAATGTAACAACTTAATAGAAAGAAATGAAAAGAAAAATCCATTACAACAGTGCCTGTGACTTTTCTAGATTTTTAATAAAGGGCAGAATGATAGGTCACTTGACAATGATGTTAGCTAACAATAAGTGAGGGGAATCACTGAATTTTCCCCTTCCTCGGGGTTATATCTGCCTCTGTGTGGGTAAAGAGACTTTGTGAATTAGGGGACAATGTAGAACTACATTGTGTGTGGCTAGTAATCCATCAATTTAATTGTATGTGTGAGAGCTGTGCTTTTTAGTTCTGACTTGATTAACTTAATCCTATTAACGATTAAATTAGTTTGCGACATAAACGGTAAGAAGAAAATATTCTATAAATACATTAGAAGCAAGAGGAAGATCAAAGACAGATTACTCAATGTGGGGTGGGGGTGGGAGGGGGAAACAATCACAGAAAATGTGGAAATGGTGGAAGTGCTAAATGACAATGAAAAGATTAGTGAACCTACCCTGTGCAAAACATAGTGAATGCCAGTGAAAATGAGCTAGGGTCAGATATCTGAGCCATTAGTAATTATCTTTGAAAAGTCATGGAAGATGGGAGAGATTCCAGAGGACTAGAAAATGGCATTATATTTGCCCATCTATAAAATGTGAAATAAGGACAACTTGGGAATTTCGGACCAGTCCCCTTAACTTCAGTACCTTGAAAGATAATGGAGCAAATAATTAAGCAATCAATTTGCAAACACCTAGAAGATAATAAGGTGATAAGTCATAGCATGGAATTGTCAGGAACAAATTATGTCAAACCAACCTAATAGCTTTCTTTGTCAGGGTAACAAGCCTTGTGGATAAGGGGAAGTGGTAGATGTGGTATATCTTGACTTTAGTAAGGCTTTTGATACTGTCTCACATGACTGTCTCATAAACAAACTAGGGAAATACAACCTAGATGGAGTTACTATAAGGTGGGTGCATAACTGGTTGGAAAACCGTTCCCAGAGAGTAGTTATCAGAGGTTCACAGTCAAGTGGAAGGGCATATCAAGTGGGGTCCCACAAGGATCAGTTCTGGGTCCAGTTCTGTTCAATAACTTCATCAATCATTTAGATAATGGCATAGAGAGTACAATTTTAAAGTTTGCAGATGATACCACACTGGGAGGGGTTGCATGTGCTTTGGAGGATAGGATTAAAATTCAAAATGATCTGGACAAGCTGGAGAATTGGTCTGAAATAAATAGGATGAAATTCAATAAGGTCAAATGCAAAGTACTCCACTTAGGAAGGAATAATCAGCCGCACACATACAAAATGGGAAATAACTGCTTAGATAGGAGTACTACAGAAAGGGATCTGCATGTCATAGTGGATCACAAGCTAAATAGGAGTGATCCATGTAACACTGTTGCAAAAAAAGCAATCCTCATTCTTGGGATGTATTAGCAGGAGTGTTGTAAGCAAGACAAAAGTAATTCTTCTGCTCTAGTCTGCGCTGATTAGGCCTCAACTGGAGTATTCTGTCCAGTTCTGGGCACCACATTTCAAGAAAGATGTGGACAAACGGGAGAAAGTCCAGAGAAGAGCAGCAAAAATGATTAAAGGTCTAGAAGATATGACCCATGAGGGAAGATTGAAAAAATTGGGTTTGTTTAGTCTAGAGAAGAGAAGATTGAGAGGGGACATAACAGTTTAAGTATATAAAAGGTTGGAAAGAGGGAGAAAAATTGTTTTTGTTTACCTCTGAGGATAGGACAAGAAGCAATGGACTTAAGTTGTAGCAAGAGTGGTTTAGGTTGGAAATTAGGAAAAACCTTCCTGTCAAGGTAGTTGAGCACTAGAATAAATTGTCTAGGGAGGTTGTGGAATTGCCATCATTAGAGCTTTTTAAGAGCAGGTTAGACAAACACCTGACAGGGATGGTCTAGATAATACTTAGTCCTGCCATGAGTGCAGATGACCTCTTGAGGTCCCTTCCAGTCCTACGATTCTGTTTTTCAATGAATGTCCTCTCTAAAGAACAACTAAGGCTTTTAAAAATATATTGTTCTCAGGCTGGGGACAGAAGGGGATGTGAGAGTGGTACTTTATTTTTGTTTTAAATGTTTCAGTATTTCTCTTTTCAGAAAGTTGAAGCTTGTGTGTGGTAAACTGTTTGTGAAGGGGAGGCAGGATAGGTTAGTAAAGCAAAGGACTGGGAATGGGGGAGACCTATTCATGGCTTTGGCACAGGGTTCTTGTATGTTTTGGGTAAGGCACTTAGACCCATGCACTTTTCTAATACTTAGGTACTTCATATGGTGGTTGTGAAGTTAAACTAATATTTGTAAAATGCATTGAGGGTCTGGAATGGAGGGAGCTTTGTAAATGCAAAGTATTTTATTTACAAGTATTATCTTCGCATTAATGTGATGCTTCTCTTCATGACATCATATTCTTCTTGTGTACTGAATTAAGTATGATGGAGAGTGTTGACTGTGTAAAGTTTATAATGCAGTGAGGGAAGGTGAAGATGGAATGCTATTTATTTCTTTGGGAGATTGTTTACTCTAAGGAGAAAATGCTGAGAGTTATTGAACACCTATAACTTATCTCCCAGTTGATTTTAATGGCACTTAGAAGATACTTGGCACCTTTTAGTATTTGGCCCCGAGATTAGATGAAATTGACCTTATTCTTATTATTTTCATTGCTTCTTATAGCAATTTCTGGAGCAACATTGCAACTGTGTGTTAATTTCACTCCACAGATGCTAGGCAAAGCTATGATCATCAGCAGAGGCCTTGGAAGTATCTGTCTGCAGACTTGGGAGAAAAGCTTTCATCAGTTAATTTTTTTAAATATAAATGTAAATCTGTCAAAACTGATTAGATTAGATCTCTCTACTCAACCCAGAAAGCTTCCTACTAGCTCAAGATAAATGGGCAGTGTGGACTTTTTAAACCATGGCGATAGAATGGCAACTGTCAAAAGATTTTTGATATATGGAGAAAACCATTATTCTAGGGGAGGTATGGGCTATATCTTCACTGGACAAAAGCATACATATGTAAGATAAAAATTACTTGTCTGCTATTTTTTTTTCTTTTTGGATTAGTGATGGGAAGAAGAGTAACTCTGAATCTACCAACCCCTTTCTCTCTTCCCCCCTCCCCCCAAATAGAATCCAGCATATATTATATGGGTAATTGCATGGATGGGAAAGGTGGAAGATTGCAAAATTTAAAATTTTGTAATAAATAGGATAAGACGACTTATAATATAGCCTCCCAAAACATGTGACATAGCTGGCATTAGAGGCACAATAAAGACAAAACAGAGCAGAATATAGCTGTAGATTTGCAGGCCAGAAGGGATCATTGTGATCCTCTAGTCTAACCTCCTGTGTAACACAGACCATAGAACTTCCCTAAAATAATTCCTAGACCATTTCTTTTAGAAAAACATCCAATCCTGATTTAAAAATGGTCAGTGGCGGAGAATCTACTATGACCCTTGGTAAGTAGTTCCAATGGTTACCAATTTATGCCTTATTTCCAATCTGAATTTGTCTAGTTTCAACTTGCAGCCATTGGATCATGTTATATTTTTCTCAGCTAGACTGAAGAGCCCATTATTAAATATTTGTTCCCCATGTAGGAACTTACTGACTATAATCAAGTCACCCCCTAACCTTCTCTTTAGATAAATAGTTTGAGATCCTTCAGTCTAAAGGATTAGAAACATGCATTATAGAGCTAATCATTCTTGTGGCTCTTCTCTGAACCCTCTCCAACTTATCAACATCTTTCTTGAATTGTGTGCACCAAAGCTGGACACACTATTCCAGCAGCAGTTGCACCAGTGCCAAATAGAGGGGTAAAATAACTCCTCTGCTTCTGCTCAAGATTCCTGCTTATGCATCCCAGGATCACATTAGCTCTTTTGGCCACAGTGTCACATTGGGAGCTCATGTTCAGCTGATTATCCACCATAATCCCCAAATCTTCCTCAGAGTCACTGCTTCCCAGGAGAGAGTCCCCCATCATGTTAGTATGGCCTACCTTCTTTGTTTCTAGATGTATACATTTAGCCCTATTAAAATGCATATTTTTTGTCTATGCACAGCTTTGACCAAGCAATCCAAATTTCTCTGTATTAGTGACCTGTCCTCTTCGATATTATCACTTTCCCAATTTTGTTTGTGATCTGCTAACTTTGTCAGTGATTGTTTTCTTCCACGTCATTAATTAGAATGTTAAATAACATAGGGCCAAGAACTGATCCCTGCATGATGCCAGTAGAAACGCAGCCATTTGATGATAATTCCTCATTTACAATTACATTCTGAGACCGATCGGTTAGCCAGCTTTCAATCCATTGAATGTGTGCCATGTTAATTTTATATCGTTCCTAGTTTCTTAATTGAAATGTCTGGCAGCACCAACTCAAATGCCTTATAGAAGTCTAAGTATATTACATCAACTCTGTTGCCTTTATCAACCAAACCTGCAATCTCATTTTAAAAAAGGTAGTTTGATAAAATCCATTTTCCATAAACCCATATTGATTGGAATTAAATTATGTTACTCTCCTTTCATTCTTTATTAATTAAATCCTGTATCAGCCGCTCCATTATCTTGCCTTGGATCAATGTCAAACTGACAGGCCTATTATTACCTGGCTCATCCCATTTATACTTTTAAAATACCAGCACAAAATTAGCTTTCTTCCAGTCTTCTGGAACTTCCCTAGTGTTCCAAGATTTATCAACATTAATGGTCTTCAGCCAACTCTTTTAAAACTCTTGGGATCAAGTTACTAGACCTGCTGATTTAAAAATGTCTAACTTCAGTAGCTGTTTTTTTAACATCTTCCTGAGATACCTGGAATGGAAAGAAAGTTATCATATGATATGATTATAGTGTCTGTTTTTCCCCAAACACAGAACGGAAATAGTTATTGAACATTTCTGCCATTTTACAGTATTGTTGATAATTCTATCATTTCTGACTATCAATGGACCAATACCATTGTTAGGATTCTAATATACTTATTGTCTTTAACTTTGCTGACCATAGATTTCTCCTTGTGTCCCTTTGCTTCCCTTAAAAATTTTCTACGCTTCCTAGCTTCTGATTTATATTCATTACTATAAACTTCACCTTTCTTCCATTGATTACACTGCTCTACAGCCAAAATGCTTCTGAAATAAATGTAGTCAAACTTTACTAATTCTGGGTCACTGAGAATGAAAACGATGCTTAAAATTGTTGATTGGCTCTAGTTTTCAAGATATGCTATTGGGTCAGTATATATGACCCTTGACTTGGGAATGGCGGAGGATAAGTGAGTTATAAAGGGAAGGGATCTCAATTTAAACCAGAAAGGACTAAAATACATCTTTGACTGGATCTCTGAATAAATCTATGAGTGGGTTTGGACAGTACTTGCTTTTTAGGCAAATCAATGAATGATGCAATCTGAAGCTGGTATTGCATCATACATGATATGAATTGCATCAAGTTATTCCTAGAAGTCATGGATGATGCAATCATAACAAAGCTTACATCACTCTGCTGAACAAATTGCCCTATATCAGCTCTAGAAATCATACAGTGTCATGCTCTCTTATTTGTCAGTGTTTGATTTTGCAAAGGGACACATTTCTGTTTAGCCAAAGTGAGCAGAGATGCCTCGTTCTTGTGTGAACAGTGCAGATAACTTCTGCTATGTTTGTGGTGAAGTGACTTTTGCATCCCAAAAGCGCAGTATAACCACTATGGTTAAGAAAGCCTATCACCTTTATTTTGGCTGCAAAATTGGAGATCAGGACAAGAGGTGGGCCCCACACGTATGTTGCAACACTTGTGCAACAAATCTTCGCCAGTGGTTGAACAGGAAAAGGAAATCTATGCCTTTTGCAGTGCCAATGATTTGGAGAGAGCCAACAGATCATACCAGCAATTGTTACCTCTGCATGGTGCCTCCAGTTGGGAAAGGTGAGTCAAAGAAGAAAAAGTGGACTGTGCATTATCCAAACATTCCATCAGCTATACACCCAGTACCCCACGGAAGAAGGACTGCCGGTACCTGATGCACCAGAATCATTCTCACTTGAGTTAGACGAGGAAGAGGATGAAATTTCTGGTCCTGAACCATCAATGTCACAGGACCCACACTTTCTCCCATCCTCCTCCTCTGAACCACACCTCATAACACAAGGTGAACTGAATGACCTTGTCAGGGATTTGGAACTACCCAAGAGTAAGGCAGAGCTGTTGGGCTCCAGACTACAGCAGTGGAATCTCCTGGCAGGTGATGTTAGGGTTTCCATGTTCCGTGACCATCAAAAGGATCTTGTCCCATTCTTCTTCATGGAAGGTGATCTTGTAGCCTGCGACAACATTGATGGTGTGATGGCAGCCCTCAACATCGTTCACGATCCAGATGAGTGGAGACTGTTCACTGATTCATCGAAGACGAGTCTTAAAGCTGTTTTACTGCATAATGGCAATGTTTTGCCATCAATTCCAGTTGGTCATGCAGTCCATATGAAGGAAACCTATGACAACATGAAACAACTTTTGAGGTGCATAAACTATGACCAACGTCAGTGGCAGCTTTGTGGCGATTTGAAGGTTGTTGCTCTCTTGCTTGGTCTGCAGACTGGATACACAAAGTACTGTTGTTTTCTCTGCGAATGGGATAGTCGTGCAAGAGATTCCCACTACATCAAGAAAGATTGGCCACTCCGACAGTCATTGGAGCCTGGGAGGAAAAGTGTTCACCACTTGTTGAATCAAGGAAGATTTTGTTACCACCTTTACACATCAAGCTGGGTCTGATGAAGAACTTTGTCAAGGCCATTGACAAAACACAAGCAGCTTTCAAGTACCTCCGTGGAAAATTTCCAAGGTTAAATGAAGCTAATATAAAGGAAGGTGTGTTTGTTGGTCCTCAGATTCGTGAACTTCTTCAAGATGATGCATTTGCCCATGCACTGCGTGGCAAGGAAAAGACGGCATGGAAAGCCTTCCAGTTAGTGGCAATAAATTTTCTTGGAAACAGCAAGGCAGACAACTACAGGTTGTTGGTGGAAAACCTCCTCAAGGCATACAAAAACCTTGGTTGCAACATGTCACTAAAGATACATTTTTTTACACTCTCATCTAGATTTTTTTTTCACCAAACTGCGAAGCAGTGAGCGACGAGCACGGCGAGCGATTTCACCAGGACATTGCAACAATGGAGAAACGCTATCAGGGTAAATGGAGCCCATCAGTGCTTGCAGACTATTGCTGGACAGTGACAAGAGATGCTCCATTTAATGAATACAAGAGACAAGCCAAGAAGCGCCGAGTAGACACTGAATAGGACTAAACTATGTACATAATAGTTTTTTGCCTTTTTGTTTCATAATAAATTTTATTTATATAACCCTTTTGCTGATTTTTAAAGTGTTACATAATCAAGAAATATTATCATGTAAAGCAACCATAAACACATGAAAAGACTTAGGTTTACCATTTATGATTAAAACTCTATCTACACAATATACATAGACATAAAATGTAAAAACTTAAATATCTTAGAAACAGTAGCCAATCAGTTGTTTTAATTGTCATATTTGAATTCAGCACATCAAAATACATAATAAATAGCGCATTTTATCTCTGAAGCAGACGACTTCTCAAAAATTGTGGACCAGTGTTATATATTCTTTTTTATAGCTGCCATCACTTCCCCTCTAAACCAGATCAGTTTTAACCAACACAACCTTCTTCCTTAATTGTGGGATTGTGATTTTTTGGGCATCTAGTAAAGTGTTCTTTAAAAAATCCCAATTATCTTACACATTTTTCTGATTCAATTCTTCCTCTCAGCAGGTTCATAATTGTTTTCAGCTTTGTTAATTTGGACCTCTTAAAGCACCAAGTGTGTATATATCAATGGTCTGGACTTTATTCTGTTTGCACATTATAAATGTTATCAAGTCATGATCACTTGTATCCAAGTTACCATTAACTTCTAGTTCTGTGATCAGTTGCTCTTTATCTGTCAAGATGAGGTATATAAAATGATATATATATCATTTCCCCCAGGTTGGAGCAGTATTTTTTTTTTGAGTTAGGAAATTGTCATGTGTATTATTTAGAAATTCCAAGGATGTTTTAGTACTGGCAGCATGAGGCTTCCCAGCACCTGTCACTCAAATTGAAGTCCCCATGATCAGAGTTTTTTTTCCTACACGACATAGATAATTATATATTGAGCCAGTCATCCTTTTCCCTAGTGTGATTTGGGGGCTTGTAGCAGACATTGACTAATATCCCATCTTGTGCTTTATCTGTTGGAAGAAAATTATCTTCAGTACTAAGTTATCAGTGACTCAGAAACAAGCAATATCATTTATGACAGAGTGTCACTCCTCCTCCCCTTTGCTCACTCAATCCTTCCTAATTAGGTTATAACCCTTGATTTTAACATTCCAATCATGGGAATCATCCCATCAAGTTTCAGTAATACCAACTAGATCCAATTTTTGCTCTTAAATGAACAATTCTAATTCCTCGTTTGTTACATGGGCTCCTAGCATTGATATATAGGCAACTAAAGAATTTCTTCTCTTCATGACCTTTGGTTCCTTGGTTAATAATATGCGTCATGAATGATGAGGGATGATATATCTGCAGAAAGAACTAGTAATGGTACTCTTGCTGATTTTACAGAAGTGCTTTAGAGAACCAGATGATGGCAAAATGATTCTTTGTTTATTATATGCCTTCTGGGCAAATAGGACAGGTATATCAGGAAGCATTTTTTTCCCCCAGAAAGGAGAGCCTGTAAATCTTGGAACATTTATCATGGTGAATTTTGATTATTTAGCTTGTTTATATGGCTCAGAAACAGCTGAAATACTGACACCATTAATTAGGCTAGTTCTTGGTAATAAACTGGAAATAACAAGTTAATTAGGGGTTAAGGAGTATCTCCAATGTAGTGATGCAAATTATCTTTACATTTTGAAGATTTCCAAAGGACATGCTTACAGAAGTGTTGGGTTCTAGTGTGTCATCATGGGAGTATATTTCATAACTTTAAAAAATGAAGATTTGAAACAAATTTTGTATGCTCACTGAAATTCATATTGCATGCATATGTGAGATTCATGAACTTGTATACTCTGTTAATTGTCAGATATTCAAGAGTGCTTGATTGCTAGCATTTTTGTTTTAGGAAAAGTGCATTTCACTTAGCAAGGCAAAAAATTTAGAAATTAGTACAAGCAAATTTAAAAGACAATAACTATCTAGAAAAACATGGCTTATTAGAAGATTTATATCTCTTAAACAAGTTTATTTTTATTCTGTACCATTCTGGCCCTAATTCTGAAGCAAGAATCTCTGAATTTTGTGGTGCATCTATATCAATTTTTTTTCACAGGCTGACATTTCAATGGCAGCATGAAATATCTAGAAAAATATTTATTAAAAACAATTGAAACAAAAGAATTCTCTCCCCCCCCCCCCTCCACCCGCATAACTCAATTATGAGTTAGAAACTAAGGACTAATCCTTAGTTGATGATATTCATCAATCTAGTTCAGTTGAAATAATAAAGCCATGCTGATTCCCACCAGCTGAACACGTGGTCCTAAATGTTGCATACATTTCCTTGGGGTTCACTTCAGAATATTTTTTGATACTTTTCCAGTTTTGTGCTTCAGAAAACAGGGTCTTTTGCTATGCAGTTTTTCCATTTATTGAGGTTTTTTTAGGTTTGCCATTAGAACAACGTATGTAATCACATGTAATCTGCTCTTCTCTCTTCCCTTCCCCTTGCACATGAAATTGAGGCAGAGGATCCATCTCATTTTTCTCCCTCCCTCATGGGGCACCAGGGAAAGAACATTTCCTAATCTTCTCCCACTCCCTTTTTCCTCCTCCAGCCTCCATGACACATTCTTTCCTGCCTCAGGCTGGGAGAATGCAGAACAAATTCTTTTTACATGCCCCTCCTTTGAGGGGGCCCAAGAAGTGGTCAGTTTGTCATGTTTTGCTTCTCCTTTCTCGGTAGGAAGGGGAGTAAAATGGTAGTATTTTCTTCCCAGTGTTGTCTTTTGCACTTTATCTGGGGCTGTGACTTCCATTTTAATGAAGCTCCAAAGAGCATAGCATGCTTAAATTAAAAAGACCTTGTTTTGCTGTATGTCCTATTGGGGCTTCACTAGAGAAGAAACACTGGAGTATCCATACTTAAAATGGCTAATATTTGGGCCCAGCACCTGCTAAGGAACCACCTCTTCTTGCTCCTAAGCATTTGGTAGGTTTGCAGTCTGAAAAAATGCCAGTGTTAAGATTCAGGAATTTAATTCCCATTTTTGTCTACTACTGCCACCCCCATCAGGAACAATCAACTAAAATATACTCAGTTCATACTCTTTATGGAAGTGGTGCTTAACTGTTTTCATATATTAACTAAACATATAGCAATAAAGCTAAGCTTATTTAATTGAGGTACCTCTAGTGGCTGATAAAGATGGGGTAAGATGATAATGAATATGTTGCTTCGTATATGCAGATGTGTTGGAGGAGGATGAGGAAGAATCTGACAGAGAGCTGGAACGACAGAATATTGAAGAGCTGTATGACTTTGTGAGGCACACACATCAGCAGGAAATCCAGTTTTTGAGGGAGGATGTACAGCACTCTGCATTAATTCCAGTACTGAGGCCATACCAAAGTGAGGCTGTGAACTGGATGTTGCAACGGGAGAATTTCAGAAACAACCCTACCAATGGCAAGTACATGGCCCTGGACTTGATTATAACACTACTGAAAATAAATGAACAATATAGTATCAAAAAGGATTGAATATGCACTAGCACAATTTTATTAGAATAGTCTCCTCGATAATTAAGTAATTGGAAGATTTGTTTTTATTATTTTAATAATAAAAATTGTAGTTGTGTTTGAGGCAACTAGTTAAGAGTTATTTTTATGTGGGTTTTTTTTATTTTTAATTGTGAGCTGTTTTCATGTTGGTCTAGAACTTAATATAGACATTGTCAACCTGGATATGTTGGGTTTTACTGTTTCAAAATATAACATTTCACAAAATAAAGTTGTCTTATAATTGAAGTATTTAAGTTTGAAAAATAGCTACTCTCCATGATCAATAGCCACACTTCAGAATATTTTGGGCTATACACTGAATTTCCCTACTATTGTTCATTACTTTTATAATCCTAATACACCTCTACCCCGATTATAACGCTGTCCTTGGGAGCCAAAAAATCTTACCGCGTTATATCGGGTAGAGGTGTATGTCTTTTGGAGCAGTTTTGGCATTGATTCTGCATTGCTGTGGACATGTTATAATCAACATGGATCAACAAGAAGCCAGAGTTCTAGACTAAGAATTATATTTTATTACAGTATATAGTTCTGGTGACCCAGGGAACAATTGACCAAGCTTGTTGACCCTAGCGCTCTAAAGATTCTTTTTCAAGTGCTGGTCCCTATGTGTATTCCCTATATGGGTGCACATGTTCGCCATATGTCCAAGTCCCAAAATTCTAACAAACCATGCCCATTGGCTCACACATGTGGAGTAGTTTTATTCGTGCTCCAGACTGAAGACATAAGAGGCAGTACAGACCGACGCCTTTCCAGTTCCTTCTTACTGCTGCATGGCCTGAGTTGGAACCCCATGTCTGCAGATTTCTCCGACTTTTCTCTTTGATAGCCTGTAAATAGGTACTGTAAATAGTTTTATAGCTTTTATATTAGTATAAGGTGGTCCCCAACCTTTCTGTTTCAATAGCATATTCATGTTCCCAGAAGAGTGTGGCGGCGCCGGACGACCAGCCGCCGAAAAGCGGCGTCATCGAGAAGTGTCGCCGCCGAAATGCCGCCGAGAGCCATCATCAGTAGGCGGGTGCACATAAATGCCCTGGCGGGTGCCATGGCACCTGCAGGCACCGCATTGGGGACCACTGGTATAGGTAGTATAGCTTGTTCTTTTTTCCCCATGCTGGGGGCTCCCTCCTTGTAGTCTGGGACTATGCCCAGAGTCCTAGGGATTCAGGAGCTGTGTCCTGCCCTCACTTTTTCTCCATGAGTGATGATCACCAACACTGTCTCTACTGCTTGGGTGAGAAGCATAGTGCTGCAGAGTGAAGCATCTCACTTGTTTCCACCATGAACACGTGAAGCTCACGAGCTTTGATAAAGGAAATACCTTATGAAGAAGGCTATGAGACATCACTATGATCTGGGTCAAGGAGATGTCTCTGTATATCAGCCCGATCAAATGAGTAGTGCCCCTCCAAGCACAAGCTTAGGAGTGGAGTCTATGGCTGCTAAGCCAAGGAATCTTTTTCCCAGACTTCCCAGGAGAGTAGGGGCCACTCTCATGGTCACAAAGATAGATCCCCATCCAGATATGTTCATAAATGAAGAGATCCCTCCCTGAACCTGCCCAAAACAGAAGAGCCTCACACTTGGATACTGTGGTGCCAGGGCCACTAAAAAACCCCAGGCTGAAAGGTAGCACACACAAGAAAAAGGATCTGTTGGTTCCATCAGTGGCTCTGGCTCTGAAACACAAGGACCAACAACTGCCAGCTCCATCCAAAAGTGCTGGACCTGACTCTTCATAGGTACTTCAAAGGACTACCCAACTATAACTTCCAGGAACACGGCAAAATCATTGATCCCGACCATTGAAACATCCTGAACCCTGGGTCATATGGACACCTACCTTACACTGGAGGATATATTCCTCCAATACCTTCAGTCTCCTGTCCTCTCCAGCCCTGTCGTCTTGGGGAGGACGTACTGGAGGATTAAACGGCTTTCATGACACAAGAACCATCCCGTCTCTAGCCCTCAGGTAGGAGCATGCATCCTCTAGTATTGTTGGCCCCATGAATTGAGAGAGAACAGTTCTCAGATGCGGATGAATCAGACGCCCTGGATGGCCTCTTTTCTCCCCAGAGGGAGCTGAGCTTTGATAGGCAGTTGAGGAGTTCTGGATGCCATCCTCCCAGATATAACTTCCCTAAGCACTGCTAGTACCTGATGCAGTGGGGCCCCACATCCGGTTGATCCCTCCTTTTGGCCTTATTGTGGCCTGGGGACCCATAAGGAAAAGATCCATTCATGAATCGTACCATGCTTCTCCTACTTGGCATCCACCAGATCCATCAGAGTATGAGGAGAACGACATTGATCCAGATCTGCAGGTTCTGATGAGAGTCTCATCTTCATCCTCACTATCTCTGCCAAGTGACTATAGGCAGTACCAGGAGCTACTTCAAAGGATAGCCAATGACCTCCAAATACCAGTGGAGGATGTCCAGGACCTCCAACACCAGCTATTCTGTAGCCTAAAGGTCCAAGCAAGATGATGTTCCTGATTAATGAGGCCATCATGGAGCCTGCGAGCGTGGTCCGACGCACCCCAGTCTTTTCTCCCTCCCATCACCCAACTTCCTGGTGGTACAGGCAGCCATGGAGAGAGCCATTCCATATCAGTATCTACCAGGCTTTGTCAGCAAAATATAACCGCAAGGACAAGCTTCCCCCTGAGGACAGAGCCCAATTTCAGTCCTTCATAGAGGATGGCAAATGAGAGGCAAAGACATCCATTCAAGCTGCTATGGACCACCTATCCAGGGCTTAGCCTCAGGGTGGTCCTGAACACCATACAGGATTTGCCTTTCAACAAGTTGAACTGTTCAGTAAGAAAAGGGATTAGTCCCTTCACTCATTGAAAGACTATACACTTCCTGGGAATTGACATCCTGGGCCCAAGGAGAAAACACCAGAGGCAGGTGTATAGATCAAGGCCATCTCCTCCACAGACGTTCTGCTATCAGAAGGGGGACTCCCTCCTCCAGCAAGGGGCAATAGAACAAGTCTCACCACAGTATCAAGGGAGAGGGTTCTATTCCCCTTATTCCTCATTATTCCTCAGTCCTCCCTCCCTTCCCCCCCCCCCAAAAAAAAGGAAGGTGGAGACCCATTCTGGACCTTTGATTTGGGCACTCTGTATCAGGCAGTTGAAGGAACTAGAGTAATATTAAATGGTCTGACAGGATACCAACCATTGGACTCCTGGACTGGTGCTGCATGACTAGTGTTGAATCCCTAATCAAACAAGTGCAACTTCATTGGGCTGATTACCTTGTATGTATGGATGCTATGTGACTCTACAAAGCCATATTTCATGGACAGTGGAAAACAACAATGTGTACACTGAGAGGCCAATGAAAATGATGTACAGACATTCTCAAAACTCACCTAAAAACTGGCAAAGCCGATCCAAACACATGGGAAGCTGGTGCTGCCGGTTGATCAGGATGGCAGCAGACCTGTTGGTCTGCAGTTAAAGCCATCGAGAATATCAGTACAGAAAAAGAGAAGCATCAGTGAAGAAAGCAGGCTGTGGCAAAAACATGTGCCCAGACATCACTCATCGGTTTACAGTTGCACAAGGTGCACTGAAACAAACTGACTTTCACATGTTGCCTACAATGGGAGATTCCAGTACCACCCGCATCCAGCTGAGCCCCCTCATAAATGTCAGAGGATTTAGAGGCCTTGTTTTTCAGTCCCCTCTGCTACCACAACCTTTATCCATTCCCAGCCATCCACTAAAGGCTACTTTTGATGCTTCAGCCGAGATCGACCCACCGCTATTGATGCCACCCACTTCTTAACTCCCCTTATCTTTTGGAGCCCTCTCTCACTTTTTGCTCACATTTGGGACTCCTATCATGACACACAGTTGGGGGTCTTAGAAATTATCCACCAAAGATAGTTCATAGAATTTCTCTTCCTCTCTCCCCACAAACTCCCTTCCCAGTCCCCCTTCAAGGACCACTTTCATGAGGTTATTTTTCAACAAGAGGTGGACTCCCTCCTCCTCTGAGGGTCAATAGACCAAGTGCTACTTTGGTATCAAAAGAGAGAGTTTTCTATTCCCTTATTTTTTAGTCCTCAAAGGAAGATGGAGAGGGGAGACCCATTCTGGACCTTTGGTAACTGAACCCCTTCAAAAATCAAAATTTAGGATGGTTACACTAGCATCAATAATCTCCTCCCAGTAGATGTGGTTCATGGCTCTCAACATGGACACTTATTTCTATGTAGATATTAATCTGTCCCATAAAAAGTTCCTTCCGTTTCTAGTGGGTCAGGAATATTTCCAGTTCAGAGCCCTTTCCCATTGGACATTCTGTAGCACCCAGAGTATTCACTAAGGTCTTCTCTGTGGTGGCAGCCCAAATGAGATGTCGGGGTTAGATAGTTTTCCCATATCTCAACGACTGGCTCCTAATAGGTTGCTCCAGCCATGAGGTTAGATCGGCAACTTTGAGCAGGAACAAAGAAAAGTCCGTTTTAATACACCCACACAGATGATAAACTTTTTGTGAGCAAGAGCATTTTTCCCCATGGAAAGATTTCAATTAATGAGCCATCTGATAGCACAGATTACTTGCAGACTGAAGACTCTGGTCAAAGTGTGCCTTTCTCTTCTAGGCCACATGACCTTGTGAACTTGTGATGCCATTCGCCAGGCTTCATCTACACTGTCTAAGGCCTGACTCCGGTAAATCTACTTACCAGGCATGGATCACTTCAACACCAAAGTGACTATTCCCACTATCGCTTCTTTTACCTGCTGTTGAACCTGGATCGAGTAAGAATAGCTGTCCCCTTCATCACTCTTGTCCCCTGTGTCACCATCATAACAGATGGATCCCTTATGGGTTAGGGTGTTTACCTGAACAACCACGCCATACAAGCATCTGGATCCACAGGCGGCCAGACTGCACATCAGTCTACTGGAACTGAGGACAATCTGCCTGGCATGCAGGGGTTTTCTTCCACTCATTGATTTTTTTCATGCCCAAGTAATGTCAGACAATGTCACCACACAGCCTTTTACATAACAGGGCAGAGCAAGATATCTTTTCCTTGGGAACATTCTCCATGTCCCACCTGTCCATGAAGGTTGTATTTTTAGTTTCTATTACCTGAGCCAGAAGTGTGAGTAAGATGGGAGCCTCATGGCAGACTCACCATGTACTGTTTTGCACAAGGGAAAGGTCTTCCTTCGCTTCCATCCTAAATTCCTCCCCGTAGTTATTTCTGAGTTCCATGACAACCAAACTATCTACTTACTTGTATTCTTCCTGGAAATCCCATGCCGCTGCTGAAGAGAGAAGACTTCATTCCCTCGATGCCAGATGTGTCTTGGTGCTCTGACTGTAGAGGACCAAATCGATCAGAAAATCACAAAGATTATTTATTGCAATAGCAGAAAGGTTGCGAGAGCAAGCTATATCTTCTCAGAGTATCTAAATGGATTTCTGGGTGCATCACTGCGAGCTATCAATTAGTACATATTTCTCCACCATGAGAGCACAAGGTGCCTCTACAGCACTGGTGCCCAAACCCCTCTTCTCCCCCTGCCCCCGTTACCAGTTATGGAATCTGTCCGCGCGCTCCCTCCATTACTGCACAGTTGGCTGAGTGGAGGAGCTTGGGCTGAAAGCGGAGATGGGGGCAAAACTGGGTATGGAGGAAGAGCTGGGCCTAGAGGCGGAGCTGGCCTAGAGGCGGAGAGGGAATGTGGGCAGAGCTGAGCTGGGCTGGGGTTGGAGCAGGCGGCAGAGTGGATCTGTGGTTGGGGCCTGAGCTGAGCAGGGAGCAGAGTGGAGCTATGGCTGGGGCCGGAACTGGGCAGGGATCGGAGCAGGGGATGGAGTGGAGCTGTGGCTAGGGACAGAGTGGAGCTGCGGCTGGAGCTGGTTAAGGGTGGAGCAGGGCTGGGTGGCACTTCCTCCACACCCCACATGGGGACTGCCCTGGGCCCCACTGTATCTCTTCCCCCTCCCCTAGGGTTACCATATTTTAAGTGTCCAAAAAGAGGACACTCCACGGGCCCCGGCCCTGCCCCAATTCCGCCCCTGCCCCACCCCCGGCCCCGCCCCAACTCCGCTCCCTCCCCTGCACGCTTCGCCCCCTGCCCTGCCCCCTCCCCTGCTTCCCGCAAACATTTGATTCGCGGGAAGCCTGAAGCAGCAGGCAAGCTGGGGCAGGGGGGCGCGAGGAGGCTCTGCCCCCGCGTCTCCTGCCCGGTTTGGCTCGGGCCCCCTGGCCCCGAGCACCCCGGCTGAGCACCACTGGCCCCCGGCCGAGCACCCCTGGCCAAGCACCCCTGGCCGGCCCCAGCCCGGCCCCCAGCCAAACACAGCCGGCCCTGGGCCCCGCACCACCGGCTCCGGCCAAGCACCCCAGCCCCGCACCGCCGGCCCCAGGCCCCAGCCCCGCCCCAGCGGCTCCGGCCCCCGGCCGAGCACCGACGGTCCCTCCCTCCCTATTTTCCCAGACATGTCCGGCTTTTTGGGATTTCCTCCCGGACGGGGATTTGAGGCCCAAAAAGCCGGACATGTCCGGGAAAATCTGGACGTATGGTAACCCTACTTCCCCCCGCATGTTTCTCTGCACCCCCATAGGGAGGCATGCCCCGCAGTTTGGGGCCACTGCTCTACAGCATCCCTGGATGAAATACCATTACTGGGCATATGCAGAGTGGCTACCTAGAGTTCCATTCACATGTTCACAAAACTTTACAAGCTAGTTTAGTCCTCTGCAGTGCTGTGGGAACTGTAGTACCTCAAGTATCTTTGCTACTTTGTCTTCCTCACCTCCTCCAGTCCAAATACAGGTTCTCAATTACTTGTATGGAATGCACATAGGGACAAGCACTGGAAGAAGAAATGGAGGTTACTTGTTTGTAACTGGAAGTTCTTTGAGATGTATAGTCCCTGTCTGAATTCCATTACCCACTGTCTGTCCCCTCTCTTGTTTGGATCCTACTGGATTTGCAGTAAGAAGAGGAACTAGAGAGGTATTAGCCCGCACTTCCTCTTACACCCTCAGTCTGGAGCATGAGAAGAACTACTGTGCATTTGCGGGGCAACAGATATTGCTTGTTAGAATTTCTGGACATGGGCATATGGTGCGTGCACACACTCACATGTGCAGTACAGATAGGGACACATGTCAAAGAACTTCCAGTTACAGGCGAGCTAATTCCAGTTTTTGGTTCCTGTTTGTCTTTAAATGTCATAATAATGCTGAGCAGTTCTGAGCACTATATTATTGATAGAAAAATCTTGTAATATTCATGTGGTCTCCTTCTCTATAGAAAACACACTACACTTTCTATGGCGAGAGGTCATCACTCCAGATGGAGTAAAACTCTACTATAATCCATTTACTGGCTGGTGAGTTTTCATTTTGTTTTGTAGAGGGAATACTGTTGTTCCTGGCAGCACCTAAACATGGCACTTTGTGAAAATTTTGTTAGGAACCTTCACATGAAGAGAATTGGATAAATAATAACTGTGCCTTTTCAGTTAGCAAATGCAGAATAAGGCCTGGTCTACACTAGGCGTTTATGTCGAAGTTAGCGCCGTTACATCGAATTAACCCTGCACCCGTCCACACCGCGAAGGTATTTAGTTCGACATAGAGGTCTCTTTAATTCGACTTCTGTACTCCTCCCCGACGAGGGGAGTAGCGCTAAATTCGACATGGCCATGTCGAATTAGGCTAGGTGTGGATGGAAATCGACGCTAATAGCTCCAGGAGCTATCCCACAGTGCACCACTCTGTTGACGCTCTGGACAGCAGTAAGAGCTCGGATGTTCTGAACTGCCACACAGGAAAAGCCCCGGGAAAATTTGAATTTGAATTCCTTTTCCTGTCTGGCCAGTTTGAATCTCATTTCCTGTCTGGACATCGTGGCGAGCTCAGCAGCACTGGCAACGATGCAGAGCTCTCCAGCACTGATGGCAGTGCAATCTCAGAATAGAAAGAGGGCCCCAGCATGGACTGATCGGGAAGTCTTGGATCTCATCGCTGTGTGGGGCGATGAGTCCGTGCTTTCCGAGCTGCGATCCAAAAGACGGAATGCAAAGATCTATGAGAAGATCTCTAAAGACATGGCAGAGAGAGGATACAGCCGGGATGTAACGCAGTGCCGCGTGAAAATCAAGGAGCTGAGGCAAGGCTACCAGAAGACCAAAGAGGCAAACGGACGCTCCGGATCCCATCCCCAGACATCCCGTTTCTACGAGGCACTGCATTCCATCCTCGGTGCGGCCGCCACCACTACCCCACCACTGACTGTGGACTCTGAGGATGGGATAGTGTCCACGGCCGGATCCTCGGACATGTTAGCGGACGGGGAAGATGAGGAAGGAGATGAGGAGGACGAGGCAGTCGACAGCGCTCACAACGCTGATTTCCCCGACAGCCAGGATCTCTTCATCACCCTTACAGAGATCCCCTACCAACCCTCCCCAGCCGTTACCCCGGACACAGAATCTGGTGAAGGATCATCCAGTAAGTGTTGTAAACATGTAAACATTTATTTGTAACAGAACATGAATATTAACAATTTAAAAAATGGGTTTCTCATGATTAGTTTGATTAACTTTACGGTTCAGTCATGGGCAGTGCAACTATTGAAAAAAAATCTAGCAATGTCCGGTTTTGCATGATTGTCCTGCCCAAGCCGCTCTACTGTTTAGTCCCTGCTACTGCAGCTACAGTAACATGCGGTCTATATGTCCGGGGATGGAGCAGAAATCCTCCTGGGACATCTCAAGGAAGCTCTCCTGCAGGTAATTTGAAATCCGCTGCATTAGGTTCTTGGGGAGAGCGGCCTTATTGGGTCCTCCGTAGTAGGACACGTTGCCGCGCCACGAGACTAGCAAGTACTCCGGAATCATTGCTTGGCACAGCATGGCGGCATACGGCCATGGTCTTTGGAGGCTTTCCCGGAGCATTCTCTGTCTGTCGCTCTCAGAGATCCTCATGAGGGTGATGTCGCTCATGATGACCTGCTTTGAATGAGGTAGGGGAATGTTAGTGTTGGGACTGCTTTACCGTTCCTTTACAGAACTGTAACCGCTGGTTTGCAGCCACGCGGTGGAGGCGGGAGAGGGGCAGCCGAAAGGGATCGTTCCCGGGGACAGCCGCGAGGGTGTGGGACAGGAGCAGACTTCCTGCTTGCTGGATTGCTGGCAGCAGGGACCGACATTGATTTCAATGTGAAATGAGGCCATTGCTAATATTAAAGTTTTAAGCTGCCACGAATCTACGGCTTACCATGTCTGCGTGCAAGAGAAATTCCGTTGTCCTGACACGGTTCTCAAATGTGCTCTGCAAAACCCCAGACACTGAATGCGAAGGCCGAGAATTCGACCTTGTGCTGAGTGCGCATGTGATAGGTGCTGTGCATGGTCCTGTTCACAGAGAAAGACTATGTTCTTTGTTCACAACTACATTTATCTTTCTGAGGAATTCACTCCCTTTTTCCCATTCCCACAGCCCCATCTGCGACTGTCTCACAACCTAGCCTGTCATCACACTCCCAGAGGCTAGGGAGGATTAGGCGTAAGAAGAAGAGGACACGGGAGGACATGTTCTCAGAGCTTATAGCCTGCTCCAGAGCCCAGGCAGCACAGCAGACCCAGTGGCGGGAGAACTTGACCCGAATGCACCAAGCCAACGTGGATCGGGAGGAGAGGTGGCGTCAGGAAGACCAGCAGGCGACTCAAACCCTGCTTGGACTACTGAGGGAGCAAACGGACACGCTCCGGCGCCTTGTGGATGTTCTGCAGGAACGGAGGCAGGAGGACAGAGCCCCGCTGCAGTCCATCTCTAACCGCCCTCCCCCGCCACCAAGTCCCATACTCCCCTCACCCAAAGTGCACAGAAGGAGAGGCGGCAGAGTCCCTGCTAACTCTCACTCCACCCCTGCAGAGAGCTCGAGCAGCAGAAGGCTCTCATTCCCCAAAGTTTGACAAGTTCTTTCCTTCCCGCCTGACACAAGCCCCCGTCCAAGTTTCACTTCCCAGTTCCATGTGTAGTTGATAATAAAAAATATGTTTCTGTTAACTACTGTTTCCATCATGTTCTTTTGGAGGAGGGGGGGAAAGGGGGTTGGTAATTGGACAGGACAGTCACCTTTGGCAGGGTACATATTCGGGGGCAGGCACAGCAGCAGGGCACATACATAGTGCAGTGATGCAGTGACTACTTACCCTGGTTAGTCTGGGAGGTTGTTTTCATGTTATGTGGTGGGGGGAGGGTTGCTCTGTGACTTTGTGGCAGGGGAGGGCAGTTAGAGATCTTAAGCGGCGGTCCTTAGGCAGGATCACAGAGCCACACAGCAGGGGATCTGTAACCGTCCTCCCCCTGCCACTAAGTCACATAGACCCCCCATACACACAGTCCCTATCAGGAGGGGTGACAGGCTCCGTTGAAACAACCATCCCACCGCAGCGGAGCCTGTCAGTCCTTGAGTTTAGAAGCTGCATTCGCGCGACTACACTACACCCGCTCCGCACCACAGTCTGCGTCCCAGTTTTAAAAAATTCCCGCGAAAACAGTATTAAAGAAAACGGTGTGCTTTAACAAAGTAGAACTATTTTTATTTTGAAACGTGTGTTGGAAGTGGGGTGAAGGGGGTATGTAACTGGATAGGATAGTCAACATGAACTGGGTAAAGAAACGGGGGCAGGTTCGGCTTCTCTGTACACAAACTTTAAAGTCACAGGTTACCCTGCTCACTCAGGAACTTTGCTTTCAAAGCCTCCCGGATGCACAGCGCTTCCCGCTGGTCTCTTCTAATCGCCCGGCTGTCTGGCTGTGAGTAATCAGCAGCCAGGCTATTTTCCTCAACCTCCCACCCCGCCATAAAGGTCTCCCCCTTGCTCTCACAGAGATTGTGGAGCACACAGCAAGCTGCTATAACAATGGGGATATTGGTTTCGCTGAGATCACAGCGAGTCAGCAAGCTTCTCCATCTCCCCTTGAGACGTCCAAAAGCACACTCCACCACCATTCTGCGCTTGCTCAGCCGGTAGTTGAAGAGTTCTTTTTCAGTGTCCAGGGCACCTGTATAGGGCTTCATGAGCCAGGGCATTAGCGGGTAGGCTGGGTCCCCGAGGATGACTATAGGCATCTCCACATCCCCAACAGTTATTTTGTGGTCCGTAGATGTTGGTAAAACGTCCCCTGTGGTCCACCAGTGCTTGCAGCACCATGGAAAAGTAGCCCTTTCTGTTAATGTACTGGCTGGCCTGGTGTTCCGGTGCCAGGATAGGGATGTGAGTTCCATCTATGGCCCCACCGCAGTTTGGGAATCCCATCGCTGCGAAGCCATCTATGATCGCCTCCAAGTTTCCCAGGGTCACTACCTTTGGCAGCAGTACATCAACGATTGCCTTGGCTACTTGCATCACAACAACCCCCACGGTAGATTTGCCCACCCCAAACTGGTTCGCGACTGACCGGTAGCTGTCTGGCGTTGCAAGCTTCCAGAGGGCTATGGCCACTCGCTTCTGGACAGTCAGGGCTGCTCGCATCCGGGTGTCATTGCGCTTCAGGGCAGGGGACAGCAACTCACAAAGTTCAAGGAAAGTTCCCTTCCGCATGCGGAAGTTTCGCAGCCACTGTGATTCATCCCAGACCTGCAGCACTATGCGGTCCCACCACTCAGTGCTTGTTTCCCGTGCCCAGAATCGCCGTTCCACGGCATCAACATGACCCATTGCCACCGTGATGTCCTCGGCGCTGGGTCCCCTGCTTTCTGAGAGGTCTGTGCTACTCTCAGACTTCAGGCCATCACCGCGTTGACGTAGCCTCCTCGCCTGACTTTTCTGCATCTGCCTCAGGGCAACCTGTATGATAAGCTGCGAGGCGTTGAGAGCGGCCACAACTGCAGTGATGGTTGCAGCGGGCTCCATGCTCACAGTGCTGTGGCGTCCGCGCTGTCAATGACTGGAAAAGTGCGCGAAATGATTTCCCGCCGGCGCTTTCAGGGAGGGAGGGAGGGCGGGAGTGATGGACGGATGACGACAGTTACCCAAAAGCACCCTGGCCCCTTTTTTTTTTACCCAGAAGGCATTTGCGGCTCCACCCAGAATTCCAATGGGCGGCGGGGACTCCGGGAACTGTGGGATAGCTGCCCTCAGTGCACCGCTTCCAATGTCGACGCTTTCCCCGTTAGTGTGGACTCACAAAGTCGAATTACTGTCCTTAGTGTGGACACACACGTTCGACTTTGCAATATCGATTCCAAAAATTCGATTTAAGTAAAATCGAACTACTCTCGTAGTGTAGACAAGGCCTAAGAGCTGTAGGATATTTAATATGAAAGAAGAAAATGTGGGGCATGGTTGGGAAAAGAAAATTGTAGGTTAAAGGCATCAGTATATTCGCTGTAGGAACTTTTTTTCTTAATTCAAGTGTAACAGATTCATTATTATTTTTAATTAATGACTTGGAGGCGACAACTCTTCAATTTTGTGTTCCAAGTTTGTAAAGGTTACAGCAAAGAGACGGTATAAACTTTCATTTTTCTATTGATCTTTGGACAAGAAAATAGATCAGTACAGTAACTAGTATTGCTTTAACAAATTATGAATTTTGTGAGAAGTAAATGTTTGTGTACTGTAGTGTATAGTTGCTTTATGCAGATTTTGTTTACCTTAACCTTTTGAAAATTATGTAAGCTATTGTTTTGTAATCTTTTTAAACATAGTCACCAAAGCAATTTTTTTAAACACAGGTGCATATTTCTCTCTGTATGTGTAGCTTGCAGAAATTTATTCATTATCTCTGCTACTTTGAACACATACTACTCTTCTGGTTACGCTAGTTTGTAACTTGTTAAGTTTTGTTTGGGTGTGTCTTTAATCTTTAGCATTATCCGTGAACACCCAGTTGCAGGGCCTCCGTGGCCTGGAGGAATTCTGGCAGATGAGATGGGTCTTGGAAAGACCGTAGAGGTACTGGCTCTTATTCTGACACACACCCGACGAGATGTTAAACAAGATGTTCTGACACTACCTGAGGTGAGAGAACTATGGTAGATTTTGGGAACAAATAAGTTACTGCTAATATGTGAGGCATGTTTCTGGTGTTTAGCTGTCATTTTTTGTGTGGCAAAAACTATAATGGAAAGCTGTGCAAGTGAAAGGACGTCTGTTAGCAGGTGGTCCTTTGTGATGTGAATAGGAGAACAGTACAAAATACTATGAGGAGCAATCTGTATTGTTTGACATTGATGTGAATGAAGAACAAAGTCTCAGTTGTAGGCAAGTTACTTTATTAGCTTGCTTTTTAGAAAAAGGGATGGTAAAAGTGCAGAGATTCCAGGTAAAGTCTATTTTAACTGAGACTTATAGAAAATGAATCAAATTGTGGCCTTGTATGCATGCATGCACATTATGTAGTCTTCACTGGGATATCTTAATTCATCTGTGTACAGAATTTGGCTCATCGTGTGTGGGAATTTACTTCTCCACATTCCATTGTGTATTACATTCTAACTAGATCAGTGGTTGGCAACCTGCGGCCCATGGGCTGCATGTGGCCCATCAGGGTAATCTGCTGGTGGGCTGCAAGACAGTTTGTTTACATTGACCGTCTGCATGCACGGCTGCCTGCAGCTCCCAGTGGCCGCGGTTTGCCTTTCCCAGTCAATGGGAGCTGTGGGAAGCGGCAGCTAGCACGTCCCTACCTGCCTTGCGGCCTGCCTGCAGACTACCAACCTGCTCCTGTAATAGACCCATAAACTCTGGCTGAGTTACTGAAATCCTCAAATCACAGTTTAAAGACAGAGAATCCACCGTTTACTCTAATTTAAACCAGCAAGTGACCCGAGTCCCAACCCCCCCCCCCCACACACACACATACCAGGGTCTCTGTCAATATGGCCTGGGGAGGGGGAGGGAGGAGTCCCTCCTGACCCCAAATATTGTCATCGGTTGGACCCTGAGCATGTGGGCAAGAACAGTCAGACACCTGTGAAGGAATTCTCTGTAGTAACTCAAAACCCTCTCCCTCTATTGGCCTATCTCAGGCCATTGGGGATATTTGCTACTGGCAGTCACAGATTGCCTACAGTGGCATGTGGCCCATCTCATCATGCCATCCCCTCCGTAAGCTTATCAAGCTCAGTCTTAAAACAAGTTAGATTTTTTGCCCCCATTGCTTCCCTTGAAAAGCTGTTTCAGAACTTCAGTCCTCTGATTGTTAGAAATCTTCATCTGATTTCAAGCCTAAGCTCATTGATGCCAGCATATATCCATTTGTTCTTGTGTCAACATTAGCGCTTAACTTAAATAACTTCTCTCCCTCCCTGGTATTTTTTATCCTCCGATGTGCTAATAGAGAACAATCATATCTCCCCTCAACCTTCATTTGGTTAGGCTAAACAAGCCAAGTCTTCTTGAGTCTCCTCTCATAAGATAGGTTTTCTACACCTCTGATCATCCTAGTAGCCCTTCCCTGCACCTGTTCCAGTTTAAATTAATCTTTCTTAAATTTCATCCCATTTCTATTACTCCAGTTTTCAAGTCCTCCATATATTCTTGTATGATATTCTAGTCCTCCTCCATATTGGCAGTACCTCCCAATTTTGTGTCATCCACTTTGTGCCAAGGTCTTGAATGAAAATGTTAAATAAGATTGGTCCCAAGACTGATCCCAGAGGAGCTCCACTAGTAACTTCTCTCCAGCCTGACCTTTTACGTTGCGGTATGACTCGTTGTAATCTCCAGTCTTAACCAGTTCCTTACCCACCTTTCACTTCTCATATTAATCCCCATCTTCTCCAGTTTACCTAATTATTTCCCATGTAGAACTGCATCAAATGCCTTACAGAAATTCAGGTAGATCCTTATTGCATTTCTTTTGTCTAAAAAATGAGTCATCTTTTCAAAGAAAGAGATCAGGTTGGTCTAGCACAATCCACCTTTCATAAAACCATGTTGCATTTTATCCCAATTACCATTTACCTCTGTCCTTAACTACTCTCTCTTTCAAAATTTGTGTACAATTGAGGTCAAATTAATGGGCCTGTAGTTTCCTGGGTCACTTCCCCCCCCCCCTTCTTAAAAATAGGTACTATATTAACAATTCTCTGGTCACAGGGTACAACCCCTTCATTAAAAATCTTTCCTGTTGGGCTTGTTATTTAGTGTGCCAACTCCTTTAATATTCTTGCATGGAGATTATCTGGACCCTCCAATTTGATCCCATTAAGCTCTTTGACTGTGACTTCCACCTCAGACGTGGTAATTGCTACTTCCATATCCTTATTTCCATTAGCTACCCTGTCACTGATGAAAACTCCTCATTATCCTTATTAAAAACTGAGGCAAAGTATTTGTTTAGGTGTTGAGCCATGCCTAAATTATTTTTAATCTCCAGCCCATCCTCAATGCTTAGCGATCTCACTTCTTTCCTTGTTTTCTTTTTATTTATATGGCTATAGAACCTTCTACTATTGGTTTTAATTTCCTTTGCAAGGTTCAATTCTGCTCGGCTTTTGACAGTTCTCACTTTTCCCCTACACTTTCTGACCTCCAAGAGGTAGCTTTCCTTGCTGATCCTTCTCATCTTCCATTTCTTGTAAGCTTTCTGCTTTCTCTTAATACTCTGTTTGAGATTCTTGCTCATCCAGTTTGGTCTGCGACCCTTTCCTATGAATTTTTTCCCTTTGCTTGGGATTCAGGCTTCAGATAGCTTCTGCAACTTTGACTTAATGTAATTCCAACCCTTCTCCACCTTCAGATCCTGGAGTTCTTCAGTCCAGTCCCGTTCCCTGACTAATTCCCATGATTTTTTTCCAAGTTTGCCCTTTTGAAGTCAGCGACCCTATTTGCAGACCTATTTTTATTTATCCTTCCATTTAGTTTAAACTGAATTAGTTCATGGTCAATCAAACTAAGGCTGTCTTCAACAAGCAGCTTTTCTATGAGGTCCTTGCCACTTACCAATACTAAATCTAAAATGGCATCCCCTCTAGTTGGTTTGGTGTCTACTTGGTGAAGAAATCTGTCAGCCACCACATCCAGGAATATCTGGGCCCTACTGTTGTTAGTAGCACTTGTCTTGCAATCTATATCTGGGAAATTAAAGTCTCTCATAATCATACAATTCCCAGTAGCATGTATTTCATTAAAAATATTAGAGGTCTCTATCCATGTATGTTTCTTCATAGAATCTTGCCATCTAAAAGACTTACTGTAACAACCTATTTTCTTTCAAATATTAAAATTTTGTGTATTGTACTTGACAGTGTAGAACCCTACAACTTATCCTAAAATCAACGGGACCGACTGCAAGTGTCGGGTTGGGTTGTAAAAAAAACCCAATCTACCAGGCTCAGGTTAGCTCTTCTCCTCCTGCCCATGGGGTTGGCTCTGTGCCTCGCTCTTGCTGGCTGCTGCCACCTAGTTGTGCTGTGTACACTGTATAGTGAGTGTGCTGAGGTGCACAGTGCTTAAAAATTAGGCAGAAGCAGACCTCTAATGTCTTGATTTTTATGAGCATGCCTTCAAAAGTTGCCAGGGTAGGATGCAAATTGCAGCTGAACTAGAACAGGAGCAGGATAAAAACACAGATGTAAACTCTGTAAAATCAGTAAGAAGTCAGATTATGGAGTTACATAGAAACAGACACCTACTCATGATTAAAAGCTATAAATGAAAGAAGTTTAAAAACAGGTTAAATAGAATGCCTTGCAATGGACCAAGACCTTGATATAACAGGCATTACAAAAATGTGGTGGAATGTCAAAAGCCAGTGGGTTACTGTAAGACCTGGTTACAAACCATACAGGAAAGATGGCCGTCACCAAAGAGGTAGGAGAGTAGTACTGTATCTAACGAATTCCATGGAATCTAATGAGAGAAAAATAATGAATGAAAAGCACCATGCAGTTGAATCTATTAGGGATAGAAATCCCAGTCTATGAAAGTGTAAATAGTAGGGCACATTGCTGCCCTCTGAATCAAGAAAAGGAAATTGAATACACAACGTTGAGAGAGATCAGAGGCAACAAAATCTAATAAAATGATGATAATGGAGGATTTCAATTACCCAGCTGGTCAAGTGGCACTAACAAGACATTGTCTGGAGAAACAGCTTTTTGACGCTTAAGTGATTGCTTCTTGGGACAGCTAGTTCTGAAGCACATTAAAAGAGGCTAATCTTGACTTTGTCTTAAGTAACACACAGGAGTTAATTCAGTGACAGTAGCTGATCCACTAAGTAATAGTGACCACAATATATAATTAGGTTAAACATCTAAAGGGCAGGTGATGCTTCAAAAAGTGATGTGAAATTTTGGAAAGAATTTTCAACAAAATGAGCAGTTTAGTCAAAAGGTCCCTAAAATAAAAACTAAAGAAAGTAAAATCCATAGAGGTGGCTTGGATGCTACTTAAAAATTAGTCTCGCAAGATGTGTGTACTGCTGAGGAAAAGGGGAACCATGACGGTAAGGAGTAAGCCAAGATTGTAATTTCTTTGGAGCAAGGACTGTCCTTTGTTCTGTATTTGTATGGCACCTAGCACAATGTCTATGATTAGGGCTTCTAGGCACTCGAGTAATACAAATAAATAATTTGAAGACTAAATGGAAAGTTACAACAGGCTATTCAACCCAAACAGAAATCTTTCAAACTTTGGAAATCTGACCTTTGTGAAGTGAAGCCAATAAACAGGAGCATAAATTACAGCCAGAATGGATTTCAAAGCTCAAATAACTTAAAGTTTATTTATATTTTTTAAAAAAATCTAAGAGATTATTTAAGTATATATCAGAGGCAGGAAGTCTGCAAAACATCAGTGGGTTCACTAGATCACCAGAATTCAAAGGAGCAATTGAGAAAGACAGGGACACTTGAAAAGCTAATTTTTTTTTTATTGATCTTCACTGCTGAGAATGTTGGGCGATTTTTGTTCTAGATCTGCTCTTTTCTGCTAATAAAGATGGTGTAAGACAGAAAATCATATTGCCTCTATATAAATCCATGGTATGCCCACATCTTGAATACTGCATGCAGATATGGTCGCCCCATCTCAAAAAAGATGTATTGGAATTGGAAAAGGTTCAGAAAAGGGAAACAAAATGATTAGGGGTATGGAACGACTGTGGTATGAGGAGAGATTAATAAAACTGTGTTTTCAGTTTGGAAAAGAGATGATTAAGGGGGATATGATAGAGGTCTATAAAATCATGACTGGTGTGGAGAAAGTAAATAAGGAAGTGTTATTTACTCCTTCTCATAACACAAGAACTAGGGGCCACCAAATGAAATTAATAGGCAGCAGGTTTAAAACAAACAAAAGTAAGTATTTCTTCACACAACACACAGTAAATCTGTGGAACTTCTTGTCAGGGGATGTTGTGAAGGCTAAGACTATAACATGGTTCAAAAAAGAACTAGCTAAATTCATGGAGGATAGGTCCATCAATGGGTATTAGCCAGGATGGACAGGGATAGTGTTTCTAGTCTCTGTTTGCCAGAAGCTGGGAATGGGCGATGGGGAATGGATCACTTGATGATTACCTGTTCTGTTCATTCCCTCTGGGGCACCTGGCATTGACAGGATACTGGGCTAGATGGACCTTTTGGTCTGACCCAGTATGGCCGTTCTTATGTGTAATCTTGGATATTGTGATATCAGAAAAAGAGGTGCTGAAGCAAACTGCTAAATTAAAAAGCAGTGTAGTTGTACCTGTGGTAGTCCCACAGGATATTAGCGAGACAAGATGGGTGTGGTAATATTTTTTTATTGGACCAACTTCTGTTGGTGAGAGAGGCAAGCTTTCGAGCCACACACAGCTCTTCGTGGCTCGAAAGCTTACCTCTCTCACCAACAGAAGTTGGTCCAATAAAAAAAATATTACCTCACCCACCTT
>NC_048300.1:97502875-97561628 GCF_013100865.1 Trachemys scripta elegans
TCGCCCCCGGCCTGGCCCGGCACTGCCGGCCCGGCCCCCGAGCCCCTGGCCCAGCACCGCATGTCCAATTTTCCCGGACATGTCCGGCTTTTTGGGATTTCCCCCCGGACGGGGATTTGGAGTCCCAAAAGCCGGACATGTCCGGGAAAATCCGGACGTATGGTAACCCTAGATGTTTCACTTGAGCTATCCACTCCCTCCCTGTGATGGGGCATATAGACCTCACATGGAGGGAACTCCCAGCAGGAGACCTTCATCCCAACCCTAAGGAGAGTTCAGTGAACTTCCAGGGTAAGCTGGACAGACTAAGCCTGACCCAGAAGCCTAGCCAGGGAGATTTCTTGAAACCCACTATGTGTGGGCAGCACTGTGGACTTTCCCCCACTTTGAGGGGCTCTGTGTTGGGGTTTGTGATAATCGTTTTGATCCCCCATCTGGGGAGACTTAAGAAGGCCCACAAAGGGCAGGACCCCTTGCAAGTAGTAAGGAACTAGGGCCCCGTTCTGGAGCCACCCAGTGTAAATAATGGGGTGCAGTCAGGTTCTTCCACTATCTGGGGAAAGAACTGCAGGGAACTCTGTTATGGTTCCCCAACCACTCTGCTTAGACAAAATACAACAAACTTCTGTGTGGGTCCTTCTATCCTCTCAGTGTGTTGTTCACCCTTCTGGGTTCTGGTGTGAAATTTTGTCCCAAAGTGACATGCCTGCCACAGTCGTTTTTTTTTAGAATGATTTGCTATAGGCTCCCTGTAAGTCTTCAGTGCAGACTCCATCTGCAACCAACTTCATTAAACAAGTGTGGGATTGCTCACTAAAGAGACAACGAATGCCATACTGTGATGTGTTCTGATGATCACTGTGTTTTGACTTTGTCATTTGAAGTTTTTCTCCTGCTCACTGTTCTTACTACTGATTCTCTACCTATAATAAATAACACAAATGTGAATAACCTTTTTAATCTTCTTTTACTTTTTATATTACTTTTTTGTACATTACATTTCTAATGACCTTACTAAATGACCTGAATTTAATAAGATATAATACTTTAAAAAGGAAGAAAAAACCATAAAATGTTTATGTCCTTGTTCTGCTGATGCCTAAGTGGCCAGTAATCAAATTTACCTTCTACTTCCTTTTATGTGGAGAAAGATACATTTATGTGACTTTCCCATTTAAATGACCCAGACTAGTTATTCTTCTCTATAAATTAGCACAAGAAACTTGGATAAAGTTACAGTAACATGAGAAATAAGTTCATTGTATAACATCGTTTTTTCATAGGCAGTTTGTAGTGGTGACCTCTTGCCATGTAACTCTTCGCTGTCTTGCAGTTTCTGTCATTGGCATTTCATGACATTGAGCTTTAAGATACAGTTATTGCTCGTGGTAAGATTTCAAATTGAATTCTTTGTTTGTATAGGGATCACTATTGTGTGGTGTGGCCCTGATCCTTCCTTTATAACCTCCATTTGGGAGGTAAGGCAAGAAAAATTAAATTAGGAGGATATAAGGCTCTCTCTTTCCTTCTTTTCCCTTCTGCTCATGTTTGTATTTTTTTTTCCTCCTCCAAAATATAATACAACATATACTGCATGTTGTCATTATGTACATCAGCTGAGCATTCATACTCTATGTACAGCTGTATTCACTGCTTCACAGTTTAAGTGACAGTCTGTTCATTTGCTCAGTGAGCAAGGATATTTAGGGCATGTCTACACTACAGACTTACATTGAACTATGCTAGGTCAACTTCCAGCTAGTGCAGTAATTAGTGGGGTGGCTGATGTCCACACTGCCCTCCTTCTGTTGGTGGTGTGCGTCTTCACCAACAGGGCCTACATCAACTGAAGAGGGGCAATGTGGAGGGCTGAGAGTCACGGCTCTCAGCTCCATGCATCTCCCGGCTGGGAGCCCAGCTGCCCTCTGGGCTCTCGGCTCCCCACTCCTGGATGGAGCCGTGAAATTGACAAGACAGACAAAAGCCAACATAAATAATGCAGTGTCTACACAGATATTAGGTCACTCAAACTACACCGACATAATCCCTACACCTCTCATGGAGGTGGAGTTATGTCAATGTAGTAGGGCACTTACATCAGTGGGAGCAGAGTGTACTGCCTTACATTGACCTAACTGTGTAGTGTAGACCAGGCTTTAGAGGATTCAGGGAAAGGGTCTTTTCCTCTTTACTGTGTATTCCACCAACCCGCCCGCCTCACATTTTATCAGGGTATGGCCATAAAAATGAGCTTTTTCAGAAGCAAATGTACAATTCCCAGAGGGAGGGAGATTGTAAAAACTGGTGTGATGGGCTGATTAGACTTTAGGACCCTATCTTGTCTGAACAATGGCCCTGATTCTGAACAACTCCAGGGCCATTGTGATATGGCACAATATGAAAAGGCAGAACTGAGAGAAGTGGGGTGTGCTGCAATGTCACTGGATAGGAAATGGAACTGTACTCCTTGTGCACTATAACTTCAGTGGAGTTGTTCATGATTTACGGCAGTGTGAGATCAGAATCAAGCTTCACACCTTCAGAATGATATCATGTCAAATCATAAAATATACAAATAGATCACGTGAAAATTAGATTCTATTAAATTTCATATCTTCTAAAAAAGATATAAATATTGAATATGACACATTAGTTCACAACCTGTTTTGAAGCTCCTTTTGCATGTACTGTTTGTAACTCTGTAGATAGTCTTGTTGTTAAAGCAGTGGCCTGAGAGTCCTAATCTGGCTTCAATTCCTGGCTCCGCTACTTACTTCCTATGTGACTTTTAACAAGACCATCAGTGAAATAAAGATAACACCTTGTCTATTTAGATTATAAGCTCTTCAGGGCAGGGACTGTCTTTTACTTTAGGTATGTACAGTACCTTGCACAATGGGACCCTCATCTTGGTGGATGCCTGTAGAAGCTACTGTGATTCAAATGACAGATAAAAATAAGCTCTTGTGTTCCTGTTTTAAGAGACTGGTACATTGACATGGTGGAAATTGCTTCATAATTATCTTATTTATTGTATAAGATTAATGACATTGAAGAATTTAATGTAATATAAGAGGAGTTTGTCTCATATAAAGGAGAAAACAGATGTCCAAGGAAGAGGTACATGAGGCTGATAGCTGTTGTGGGAAGAGAAGGAAGGCGGACGTCATGTCTCTGATCCTGCAAAGACTTACGTGCTTACTTAACTTGAAGTCACTTCACTGGGTCTCCTCATAATGCATAAACTTAAGCATGTGCATGAGTCTTTTCAGGTTTGAGGCCTATTTTTAAGAGTTTTGTTTACCTATAGTTTATTTTTAAGTGTAGTTTGAAATCAATAGAGACGCGATAAAATGGAAAATAAGGGAAGATAGGAAATCACTAAGCTATGGAAGGAATATCTCATGCTAATTGGCATGAAGTCTCTTCACTTTTGTTTTTGAGGGCAAAATATTACATAGTTTTTAGGGTGACTGCATGCCATATTAGTTGGGCATGAATCAGAAAATACTTCTGATTATTTTTGACCTCTCATCATACCACAACATGGCTGAATTGGATTTCCTCATTTGCACATGTTAGTATGCATTAACAGCCCAAGGAAACCATCTCTAAACATCAAACTCAGAATTTTCTAATATGCTGCTTAAGCAAAGCACTGCTACAATTAAACATTTTGCATAACAAGAATAAAACTCATTTAAATCAGCTATACACTGCCTCCTCTCAGTGAAAAGCTTCTATAACTCCACCTGAATGCATTCAGTAAACTTTTGCGTACACACTTACAATATGTTGTGCTGAATATATTTATGAAGTTTCTTTTTATAGAAAAAGTAATTATATTTATTCTCCAAGCTATCACAATATCATTATGACCTGGATTCCCAAGGGGTCTTTTGGAATTAAGAGATTCTGCCAAAGATTACATGTGGCATCATCTTCCCAACTAAAACTGAGTATGTAAATGTATCTGGGAAATCATCATCTTCCTTTTGAAGCACTATCCCTGGAAGTTTCAGTACAGAACCTAATGCTTTGCCTGCTAAATGATTCACCGGCATTTCCTTTTGGTCACACCAAGCAAAATTTGGCCAGGCCCTCAACCGATGTAAATCAACACTGATGTCGAGAGAGCTGTGCTGACTTATAGTGGCTAAGGGTCTGACCCATTCTATGCATTTGTTTCTCTGCCAAACCCTCTTCCAACAATATCATGTGCTAGTTGTTTCTTCAAGGCAAAAGCATACCGAGAATGATAAAGTAGCCATGTGTAGTATATTTAATAGCAGACTCTTGGGTGATTGCTACTTCATAAGTAATTGAACATTTTCTGAAGTATGTTTTGTATGATCATTAATGTTATAAACTCCTCTTTGTGTCTTATACTTTTGACTTCTATAGCATGTTCCAGTTCAGGATTTTGAACTGGTTTACAAACATTAGTAAATTAAACCTCACAATGCTCCAGTGAGGTAGGTAAATTATATCGTCTCAAATTTACAGAACATCAAGTGGCTAGCCCCTGACAAATGGCAGTGATTGCAATAAGAACAGGAGTACTTGTGGCACCTTAGAGACTAACAAATTTATTAGAGCATAAGCTTTCGTGGACTACAGCCCACTTCTTCGGATGCATATAGAATGGACTTAAATAAAATAAATAAATAAATAAAATTCAAGTCCTCATTTCCATTCCTCTGTTTAAATGTCAGGGCTATCATTTCCCCCTAATAAATATGTATTGTGTGTGTGTGTGTGTGTGTGTGTGTATACATATATATATATATATATATATATATTTTACATACACAGTTTATATATACATACCCAGTTAATATATTGGTTTTATTTATATTACAGTAGTATCCAGAAGGCTCAATCAGGATCAGGCCCCATTGTGCTAGGTGCTGTATAAACACATACAAGATACAATCCTTGCCCCTAAAGAGATTATTTGATTCTTTTGCAAGCAAACGTGTATACTTTTAAACATACATTTGCAAATGCTATATGATTACAAACAGAATTGCTAGTAGATGCTCACATCTAGGAACGCATGAATATGTGATAAATAATTATATTCAGCCTCACATTTGCATATTCATTCCCTCTTCATGTGACATCTGTTATTCTTTTTCATGGTGTATTCTTTTAGAGTGCAGTTTAATTGAAACCTTATGATTAGTTTCACTCAGCATGAGAGCCCACATTTTAGCGAATATTTCTGTCATTATAGGTAAGTGGTTATCATCAGTAGTTAAAATAGTGAGGAGCACAATCTTCTTCACAAAAGAAGATTCTTCTTATCACCTTCTTCACAAAAAGCAGAGGTAGCCTTCTGTGCTTCTACAAGGAGTGCAGTTCCATTTCCTATCCAGTGACATCACAGCACACCCCACTTCTCTCAGTTCTGCCTTTTCATATTGTGCCATATCAGAAAGCATCATGTGACACCGTCACACAATGAAACACGACTAATACAAGCATCCAATTGGAGCTGTGGAGCTAGTTAGAGAGCACTGGATGGAGATTTCCTGTTAAGAGGAGTGGGACCATACAAGGTACCCCAGTGAAGGCCACATACAGAGGGAGACATATAGCTTTCCAGAGGCACTTGAATTATTATCAGTATGGAGTTCTCAGGAAACATGAAGTGGGTCAGGCTCCATGCTGTGTTGTGTAAGGACACAAATATTAAATATCCCACTAGCATTGTTGGAGCATGGCATGAATTTGACAGCCTACAGCCGTCAAAGTCTATGGGTATGTCTACCATGCACACGAACCCCAGGCTATGACTCAGGTTTGAGCCCAAGTCCCACTTCCATCCATACACACCAGCAAGAACTCAGGACCTGGGTCCTAAGACCCAGGTGGGGAGTGGATGAGGGCACGAGGTCCTTCTCTGACTTGGGCCCAGGCCCTGTCATTTTGCAGTGGAGATGCAGGTCAAGTTGCAGACCCAGGTCAGAAGATTTTCATACTGCAGTATCAATGCAATAGCACAGCTGTGTGACCCAGCTCCAGCAACTGTAAACCTAGGTTTGCAATGCTGTGTGGGTGCTCAAGCGTGGACTTGGAAAGACCAAGTCCACAAGCCTGGGTCCCACAGATCTGGGTTTGCAATGCAGTTACCTGATGAGATTCCCACTCCTTATAAGCCCGGATTCAAAGTCATTGCAATGGAAGCTACTCCGGTGTCTGTCTGAGACAGACCAAACCTTGTTTAGAAAGGAACTAGTGAGACACTCTTAAGTTTACAGAGTCAGAATCTACCGTCAGATATCTGGCTCTCATTGATTTCAGTAGGAGCACATCTGAGGGCAGAATCTGACCCATATTTTTGATCATACATATAATAGCATTATATGTATAAAATTAAAATGTCAAAATAATTAGCCATTGGAGTGCTTATGCTGAGGGTTTTCATTGACTGGTACCCCAAGTTGGAACAACCAGCCTAATTATCTTGTAACATTAACAACAGTGGAAAAACTGCTGCTAGGAAGCTTTGTAGTATTTCTTCACACAAACACACCTTCAAGTCCCCCTTGTGTTAAATTTTCTTCTCCCATGGCATTTTGCTTGGCTGGTATTTATCTTGAAAAGTTATTTTGTTCTGAAGTGATTTCCAAATACTTTTTCTACCTCACTTAACTGTGTTCCCAATCCTTCCAGTAATCAGAAAATGTCAGACCTGAAAGTAAAAATGTCAGACATATAAGGAGAAATCCCTCTAAATGACATTGATTTCACTTTGTAGAGCTTCAAAGAGTTTAAAAATAGCTTTTAGATATATAAAAATTCTGCATTCTATCTCTTCTCTGTTATTCTTAAGGAATTAAATCAGTTTCCATGTTTTATTTGCTATAGAAGGTCTAATGCTTTTTTGGTGGTTTGTCTCTAAGGGCAGGTCTTCACTACAGGGGGGGGTCGATTTAAGATACACAAATTCAGCTACACTAATAGCGTAGCTGAATTCGACGTATCAGAGCCGACTTACCCCGCTGTGAGGATGGTGGCAAAATCGACCTCCGCGGCTCCCCGTCGACGGCGCTTACTCCCACCTCCACTGGTGGAGTAAGAGCGTCGATTCGGAGATCGATTGTCGCGTCACGACGAGACACGATAATTCGATCGCCGAGAGATCAATTTCTACGCGCCGATTCAGGCGGGTAGTGTAGACCTAGCCTAAGACCTGGAGCTTTTAGAAAGTCTTTAGGTTCCTTTTTTGCCCTGAATACAATTATCTATGGAAGATTATAAGTGCTGGTATGATTTTTACCACCCCTTAACATCTTATCACAGTTTTGTCTACCTGCTTTTTTTCCGCTCCCCTCCACTGGCATCCTCACCTTGGACTTGATGTTACTGTATTCTTAGTATTTTTTGTTTCATCATTCTCAGTTGCTTGTTTCTCTGTTGGGCTACTCGATAACTGATTCATTTTTTTTCAAACAATCTAATTTTCTCTGTCTTTCTTTACCACCCACCTTTCTAACTTTGTTTTTTGTAACTCCAGTTCTTTATTTTCAGTATATTGCTCCTTTTGGGCTCTCTTACATGTGCTATTCTCCTCCTCCTCCTGAAAACCACCTTAATCATTTCCCACAGCAGGGTCGATGGGATTCCTTTCTCCGTCTTCTCAATCTATGTAGGTTGAAAAAACTTTTATATTCCCAGGCTCCTGGATTTTTGCAATATTTATCTGTTAACTTTTGAAGACCAGGTTTGTCTGTTGCTGAATGAGGTTTTCTGATGCATGGTCATATAAGATTTCACCTATTTATGAACTGGGGAGAAAGAAGGGGGAACCATTCCTGGAATAGGAAATAAGGATATGTCTATATCTCTTCCCATCCCTCCCTTGAACAAGATATTCTCTACTGTTATACTTCTGGCTCTAAACTTCCATTGAATGGTCACCCCAAAAATCTGTTTAAATATCTTCAAACTTCCTCTGTCATTGTTAGACATGCTTGTGCTTTTGTTAATGAATCAGTGTATCATGCAATCACAGTCCCACCATCTCTTCCAAGCCCTACACCGCTGTTTTCTCTATGAATGTCTTTGTAACTTTCTCAAAGAAAATATTTTTGGAGCATATCTGTCCCAAGAGGATTTCAGAGTTAGTTTTTGCTCAGAGAGGGTGAAATTCAACCCTGGGTAGAGAGCCACCGCAAGGTCTAAGCGACACTTAGGCCCTATTTTGAATGTTTAAGTGGTACATAGAGCTTGTGGTTGTGAATTATTATTGAACATGTTTATTATGGTAGAACCTAAGGACCAACCAGGATAGGGAACCCATTGTGCTATGCACTGAACAAACAGTGGTAGATGGTCCACGTGCCCCGAAGAGCTTGCAATCCAAATAGACAACACAGACAGGGAAGGGGTATAATGCAGAGAATGAACAATGTGGTGGCAGCTAACTGCATATTAATGCCCCATTTTTGAAGGGGTAGGGGGGCTAGTTAGGTGATAAACTAAAAGGAGAGAAAAGTGAAAGGAGTGGGAACAGTGATGGGCAGGGGAGAAGAGCATAAGAGGTACAGGTGTGGAGTGAAGCTGAGGTGAAGAGACAGAGAGAGAAACGGTTGGAGCAAACAGTCAATCAGCACGAGACAGAGCAAATCCAGTCCAGACTGTAAAAAGTTCCCTGAATGTGGCTGCTTCTGCAGCTGCTCCTACTAGCTGGAGTCTCTCTCCCTGTTTCCTCTGCAGTTTTTCCCTAATGCCACATTAGTCCTGGAGCCTCCAGAGTGTGTGGGAGCTGCCACCCATACACAGTTCTGGATATCAGGGTGGGGGTTCTGGCTATAGGGGTGGGCCCAACTGGGCCTCAATTTATCCTCCCCTCCTGAGTGGAACAGTCCCTACTGCATTGGGTGCTTCACCCAGAGCAATTTTCAGCAATATTCTTCTCTCTGTGACCACTTGCCTTACTAAGAATCTGCTTCCAGCAGCAATGCTTTGTGAATTTAAATGGCCACCACCCTCTTCCCTCATCCTCTTTTCTCCTGTTTAGTTTTTCAATAAAAAAGGGGCAATCACACAGTTTTAGTCTGAATTGCTTCTCTTTTAGATAAAGGGAAAGAAGAATAAACCAACAAAGAACAGTGCATCGCTTCTGATACAGGCTCTGTCAGCTGCGGCACAAGGACAACTGTCTCTGCTGACAGCAAGCTCATAGAAATTTAAAGGTGCAGTACCCAAAGCATAAGCACCATGACTACATGACACACCACGCTTCCCTAGCTCTTCTATGTGTGGAAGCAAAAATCTTGCTGACCCAACCTCTTTACACGTTTCATGGAGTGAAGTGCTTCTAGAATAATCAGTGCCTAGTCGATCTACTGCAATTGTAAGCCCAATTGTTGGAAAATGGGAGCAAGTTCATAAAATGTTACAATAACCTGTAACAATGAATACTGATAGAAAAGATACAAAAAGGAAACAGGCTGAATTAGCCCAAATAAAAAGGGTTACTAATGCTACCCAAGCACTGACTGATAAAGAAGAAGAGGACAGGATCAGCAATCATAGAATCATAGAATCATAGAATATCGGAGTTGGAAGGGACCTCAAGAGGTCATCTAGTCCAACCCCCTGCTCAAAGCAGGACCAATTCCCAGCTAAATCATCCCAGCCAGGGCTTTGTCAAGCCGGGCCTTAAAAACCTCCAAGGAAGGAGACTCCACCACCTCCCTAGGTAACGCATTCCAGTGTTTCACCACCCTCCTAGTGAAATAGTTTTTCCTGATATCCAACCTGGACCTCCCCCACTGCAACTTGAGACCATTGCTCCTTGTTGGGTCATCTGCCACCACTGAGAACAGCCGAGCTCCATCCTCTTTGGAACCCCCCTTCAGGTAGTTGAAGGCTGCTATCAAATCCCCCCTCATTCTTCTCTTCTGGAGACTAAACAATCCCAGTTCTCTCAGCCTCTCCTCATAAGTCATGTGCTCCAGACCCCTAATCATTTTTGTTGCCCTCCGCTGGACTCTTTCCAATTTTTCCACATCCTTCTTGTAGTGTGGGGCCCAAAACTGGACACAGTATTCCAGATGAGGCCTCACCAATGTCGAATAAAGGGGAACGATCACGTTCCTCGATCTGCTGGCAATGCCCCTACTTATACAGCCCAAAATGCCGTTAGCCTTCTTGGCAACAAGAGCACACTGTTGACTCATATCCAGCTTCTCGTCCACTGTGACCCCTAGGTCCTTTTCAGCAGAACTGCTACCTAGCCATTCGGTCCCTAGTCTGTAGCAGTGCATGGGATTCTTCCGTCCTAAGTGCAGGACTCTGCACTTGTCCTTGTTGAACCTCATCAGGTTTTTTTCTGCCCAATCCTCTAATTTGTCTAGGTCCCTCTGTATCCGATCCCTACCCTCTAGTGTATCTACCACGCCTCCTAGTTTAGTGTCATCTGCAAACTTGCTGAGAGTGCAGTCCACACCATCCTCCAGATCATTAATAAAGATATTAAACAAAACCGGCCCCAGGACCGACCCTTGGGGCACTCCACTTGAAACCGGCTGCCAACTAGACATGGAGCCATTGATCACTACCCGTTGAGCCCGACGATCTAGCCAGCTTTCTATCCACCTTACAGTCCATTCATCCAGCCCATACTTCTTTAACTTGGTGGCAAGAATACTGTGGGAGACAGTATCAAAAGCTTTGCTAAAGTCAAGAAATAACACATCCACTGCTTTCCCCTCATCCACAGAGCCAGTTATCTCATCATAGAAGGCAATTAGGTTAGTCAGGCACGACTTCCCCTTCGTGAATCCATGCTGACTGTTCCTGATCACTTTCCTCTAAATGTTTCATAATTGATTCCTTGAGGACCTGCTCCATAATTTTTCCAGGGACTGAGGTGAGGCTGACTGGCCTGTAGTTCCCCGGATCCTCCTTCTTCCCTTTTTTAAAGATGGGCACTACATTAGCCTTTTTCCAGTCATCTGGGACCTCCCCCGATTGCCATGAGTTTTCAAAAATAATGGCTAATGGCTCTGCAATCTCACCCGCCAACTCCTTTAGCACCCTCGGATGCAGCGCATCCGGCCCCATGGACTTGTGCACGTCCAGTTTTTCTAAATAGTCCCGAACCACTTCTTTCTCCACAGAGGGCTGGTCACCTTCTCCCCATGCTGTACTGCCCAGTGCAGCAATCTGGGAGCTGACCTTGTGCGTGAAAACAGAGGCAAAAAAATCATTGAGTACATTAGCTTTTTCCACATCCTCGGTCACTAGGTTGCCTCCCTCATTCAGTAAGGGGCCCACACTTTCCTTGATTTTCTTCTTGTTGCTAACATACCTGAAGAAACCCTTCTTGTTACTCTTAACATCTCTTGCTAACTGCAACTCCAAGTGTGATTTGGCCTTCCTGGTTTCACTCCTGCACGCCTGAGCAATATTTTTATACTCCTCCCTGGTCATTTGTCCAATCTTCCACTTCTTATAAGCCTCTTTTTTGCATTTAAGATCAGCAAGGATTTCACTGTTTAGCCAAGCTGGTCGCCTGCCATATTTACTATTCTTTCTACACATCGGGATGGTTTGTTCCTGCAACCTCAATAAGGATTCTTTAAAATACAGCCAGCTCTCCTGGACCCCTTTGCCCTTCATGTTATTCTCCCAGGGGATCCTGCCCATCTGTTCCCTGAGGGAGTTAAAGTCTGCTTTTCTGAAGTCCAGGGTCCATATTCTGCTGCTCTCCTTTCTTCCTTGTGTCAGGATCCTGAACTCGACCATCTCATGGTCACTGCCTCCCAGGTTCCCATCCACTTTTGCTTCCCCTACTAATTCTTCCCTGTTTGTGAGCAGCAGGTCAAGAAAAGCTTTGCCCCTAGTTGGTTCCTCCAGCACTTGCACCAGGAAATTGTCGCCTACGCTTTCCAAAAATTTCCTGGAATGCCTGTGCACCGCTGTATTGCTCTCCCAGCAGATATCAGGGTGATTAAAGTCTCCCATGAGAACCAGGGCCTGCGATCTAGCAACTTCTGCTAGTTGCCAGAAGAAAGCCTCGTCCACCTCATCCCCCTGGTCTGGTGGTCTATAGCAGACTCCAACCACGACATCACCCTTGTTGCTCACACTTCTCAACTTTATCCAGAGACTCTCAGGTTTTTCTGCAGTATCATACCGGAGCTCTGAGCAGTCATACTCCTCTCTTACATACAACGCAACTCCCCCACCTTTTCTGCCCTGCCTGTCCTTCCTGAACAGTTTATATCCATCCATGACAGTACTCCAGTCATGTGAGTTATCCCACCAAGTTTCTGTTATTCCAATCACATCATAGTTCCCTGACTGTGCCAGGACTTCCAGTTCTCCCTGCTTGTTTCCCAGGCTTCTTGCATTTGTGTATAGGCACTTAAGATAACTCAATGATCGTCCCTCTTTCTCAGCATGAGACAGGAGTCCTCCCCTCTTGTGCTCTCCTGCTTGTGCTTCCTCCCAGGATCCCATTTCCCCACTTACCTCAGGGCTTTGGTCTCCTTCCCCCGGTGAACCTAGTTTAAAGCCCTCCTCACTAGGTTAGCCAGCCTGCTGGCGAAGATGCTCTTCCCTCTCTTCGTTAGGTGGAGCCCGTCTCTGCCTAGCACTCCTTCTTCTTGGAACACCATCCCATGGTCGAAGAATCCAAAGCCTTCTCTCCGACACCACCTGCGTAGCCATTCGTTGACTTCCACGATTCGACGGTCTCTACCCCGGTCTTTTCCTTGCACAGGGAGGATGGACGAGAACACCACTTGCGCCTCAAACTCCTTTATCCTTCTTCCCAGAGCCACGTAGTCTGCAGTGATCCGCTCAAGGTCATTCTTGGCAGTATCATTGGTGCCCACGTGGAGAAGCAGGAAGGGGTAGCGATCCGAGGGCTTGATGAGTCTCGGCAGTCTCTCCGTCACATCGTGTATCCTAGCTCCTGGCAAGCAGCAGACCTCTCGGTTTTCCCGGTCAGGGCGGCAGATAGATGACTCAGTCCCCCTGAGGAGGGAGTCCCCGACCACCACCACCCTCCTCCTCCTCTTGGGAGTGGTGGTCGTGGAACCCCCATCCCTAGGACAGTGCATCTTTTGCCTTCCAATCGGTGGAGTCTTTTCTGCTCCCTTCCCTCAGATGGGCCATCTAGTCCACTCTCCGCATTAGCACCTGTAGAGAGAACATGGAAACGATTGCTCACCTGTATCTCCATTGCTGGTGCATGGACGCTCCTCTTTCTCCTTCTGGAGGTCACATGCTGCCAAACCTCCTCACAGTCCTTCTGTCCCTGCTGCGCCTGCTCTGAATCTTCAGAACATTGTGGCCGTAGAAGCATCTCCTGACGTCTGTCCAAGAAATCTTCATTTTCCCTTATGCAACGCAGAGTCGATACTTGTTTCTCCAGCCCTCGAACCTTCTCCTCCAATATGGAGACCAGCTTGCACTTTGTACAGACAAAGTCGCTTCTGTCCTGCGGAAGAAAGACAAACATGGCACAACCTGTGCAGGTTACAACAGCTGATCGCTCACCTTCCATATCACCGTCCTCTTAGGAGCTTCCTCAACTGTTGCAGGACCTACTCGGAGAAACCTGCAGATGAAAGCCTCAGTGTGCTCTCCCCACACGAACTCCCAGGCAAACTCCCGCTGTTAGCCTCTGCTGTTCGCCGCTCAGCTGGTTCGCTGCTGACTGCCCTTATATACCAGTCAGGCCCACTCAAGGCCCAGCTGGAACAAAGCACTCCCAATTCACACTTTTCAAACAAACAAGCAAGCAATCAAGCACACGGTCAAACTGACCAACTGTCCCAGCAGCAGACACTCAGATACTCACCAACACAGCCCCCCTAATGCAGCACTTAGCGTACCTCCTCTCGGACAGCTCCCAGGCAAACTCCCGCTGTTAGCCTCTGCTGTTCGCCGCTCAGCTGCTTCGCTCAGTGGGCCAAAATTGGTTTGTTGGAAGTTAAGCCTAATCAGTGAACAAAATAAATGTGGGAATGGCCTTTGCCACTCATCATTCCCCCTTGAGGTTTTAAAGAGAGAAATTTTGGGACCAAAGTGGCCAACAGGGATCTTCATTCCAGAACTTCTGCCATTCACTGGTGATCCTCAGTTATTGTGGTGTCCTGACCCACACTGGTGAGGATGCCTGAAAATCATTAAATAACCAGTGGGTACGCCAGCCTGATACATGTGAGATCCTGTTGTCTTCCATTTCTTCACATGTTCCTTTCTGTCCCCCACTAGTTTTCTCCTGTGTTCTCGTTCTCTCTCTCAGCTTTTCATCTTATCCTAAGACCAACTGCACCACACAGCAAACCGGAATGAGGCTACCCATTCAGCTCTGCCCTGTCTGAGAAGGACCAGTGAAAGCACGGGACCCAACCAGATCAGTCAGGTAGCATCTCACAGCAAGTAATTAAGCCAGGATCCAGAACTACTATTATCACCAAATTTCCAGCTCACAGTATCCATCCATGATTGACCAGTGACCTTGTATCCCGAGAACATCAACAAAAGCTCTGTTTCCCCCACCTGTACGTCTTCTCTCTTTTCCCTCTTGCATCTGTCTGTTTTGTCAAAAGGCATAAAAAGTAAACATTGTTCTCAGTGATCAATTTAAAATCCAACAGGGTTAATCTTTTCTTCCCCACTCAGAAGGATTGCGTGACAGAACGGGAGGTCTAACTGATATCCTCTCTCTCAAAAAGGGACTTGATCAGTTTTGATTGTTTGCTTTGTAGGACAATTTAAGTTTCAGAATGCTTTGTTTTATTGTTGATTCTTTTCCACTTGTGTATCCCAGTCAATATATGTTCAAATTTTGGCATGAATTTTTGTGTTTGTGTCTTGGAACTAACCAGACCAAGATCTCGGTGCTCAAAACCTTGAACCTAGTTTAACTGTTGAGCGTTGCATGGTGACAGGGTCATGTTAATACCTTTGATCCTCTGGACCCATTTAGCCCATCAAGTTAATGCAACTTTGTCTCCCCTGTCCCTCTTACTGTGATCTTTCCTCTCCTGTTTCTATTGGCGTCCATTTTTAACGATGTAACTCCGTCAGGCCTTAAGTTGGCCTCCTGCTGGTGGATGAATTTCACCAATTGTGAACAGCTGCTCAACTTGCTGTTCTGATGCTCATCAAGTGCCTCCTCATGTTGTTGCTGGGCCTTCCCCAGTTCCCATTCAGCGTACCTGCACCTAGTTTCTGCAGCCTCTCTCTTTTGACATTATTGTGCTCTGTTATAGCCTTTCCTAAACATACATTAATGCCTAGAAGCAGATTACTTCAATTGTAAGCTCTTTGAGGCAGGGACTGTCTTTTTGTTCTGCATTTATTTAAGTTCTGGAACACATTGCCTAGGGAGGTTGTGGAATCTCCGTCATTGGAGATTTTTAGATAAACACCTGTCAGAAATGGTCTAGTTATTACATAGTCCTGCCTTGAGTGCAGGGGACTGGATTAGATGACCTACTGTGGTTCTTTTCATTCCTACACTTCTATTATTTGTAGAACACCTCACACAATGGGTACCTAGGGCATCTGGGGACTCCTGTGATACATATAATAAATAATATGCTACATTGGGTTCAGCTTCTGAATGACCACCTTGAGTCCTAATATCTCCAAAAGCCTATGCTCTAAACCCTTTAAAACTTAGTCAGGAAAAGGAGGAAGATAAAACCAAGAAGATTTCATCTGAGTGGATTTTGACAATAAAATGGAAATTAACTCAGACTAGATGGCTCTGGGAATTGAGAATGGGGTCATCAGCATTTCACTTTGAGACCACTGGTTAAAATTCAGTCCAATTTGTCACCGAATGAAATTCTTTACTATCTAATGACAGCTCAGTGGTTCATGGGAAACGTTGTTTAGCTCAGTCTAGTGCCTCCTAGTGGACAGGAGTCTATATCGCAAACACCTATATCACAACTGCTACTACCTGACATCCTGATCAGCAGCCTCAGAGGCCCTAAGGACCAAAGGGCTATTAACACAGAAACACTCACCTCTAGAGGTGCTCCAAGAAGTCTAAATTTATGGTGTATTGGTAAGACAAACTGAGGAAGCTTAAGAGTGGTTGCCTTGGTTATATCTGTGCTGTGAGTAGAGAACATCAGCCTCTACTGGTCTCCATCTGGCACCTTTTACCAGAACTAAATGCACACTGAGAAAGCAAACTAAAAGCAGCCCATTAGGTTAAAACTGGCATATTGTATAACTCTAGGAAGTCCTAGTCTTTTTTTTGTTTGTGTGGATACACACATTCAACCAGATAACTGGGTAGAAACAGGGCAACTCACATCAAGGGACATAACTGGGACTGAGATAAGAGGCATTTCTGGTTGAGAAGGTGTTCACAGGCTATTGAATTAAATGGAAAGACTCCCCTTAGATTTCAATGGACTTTGGATAAGGCCTAAATGGAGGGTGGATAAATGAGATTGTATTGTATTTAATGGCCTACCTTTTCTAATATTAGTGCTTGCTCTTCCTTACTACTCTCCCTGGGATATTATTCATGATGTGTCTGTGTAAGCCAGTTCCAATGCATTGTTTCCATTCCACTTGCTGCCTCCCTCTTTAGGTAAGCAATCAGGTTGGTCTGTATGCAGGATTGTAATAGAACTATCACAGGAGCTTTTTGTGCAAGGCAAAAAATTTTTAGGAAAAAAAAACACTGAATAATTTTCCTCATTAGTGTGTAAATTAGTAATTTTCCTCATTATTTTAAAAGAAAATATTCCCAAGAGTAAACAGGCAAAGAAGTTCAATTTTGGATCTATTTATTTTGGCAATATTTTTTTATGCAAGAAGCATCAATGATTTTGTGTTGCATAGAATGATGCAGACCCACTAATGAAACCCATTAGAACTTTTGTCACAGCTAGAGGGGCTTATAAAGTATTTGAGTTAATTAGGATAGAACTGCTTATATTTTTTTTCCAAATCAAAAGATTTAAGAACAGAGAAACAAGGTGCCTGGTGTTATTTCAGGCAATGTGAATAAACTATAAAGTAAGTGTCAAGAACGTTTCACATATTGAAAATTTTTGGTCCATCAAAAATAATTTGGATATTTTAATAATGTGGAATCTAAAATATAATGCCAGTTTTATCTACATGTTAAGGTGAGGCTGGGGGTTTGTGAATTGATCCCTAGGAGATATTTGATTTCTCTATTCGTGTTGAGAGAACATGATCCACAATTACTTTTTCAGTAGTAGGGCAATCTTTTTCTCCAACCAAATTTCTACTTCTAGGCCATGTCTACAGAAGGGAAACTTTCTAAAGATGCACACACTGGCCTACCTCCACCAGCATTACCAACATGGGGAGTCCTAGTGTAGATGGGCTTCCAGACGCCATTGGCATTGTTAACAACTGTGTCATGTGACCTTGCTCAGAATAGAACTGAGTGATATTTTTTGTTTTGTTTGTTTCAGTAAGAAGCTGAACAAAATCAGTTTGGGTTCAAAATGAACCTTTTTTGGAGTCTGCAAACTGAAAAATCAATCTCCAGTTCCAAGTAGTTAGCATGAGAATATAAAAAACACTCTTGACCTATCTACATTATGGTTCCCAATCATGCTAATTCTGGTGGAGCAGAGCAGGTGTTAGCAGCAATGGGAATTTTTCGGAAAACGTCTCTAGTGCAGACATCACTATAGTTGTGGGAGGATAGCTCCTTTTTCATGTCCGCTGACTTCTCTGTCTATGTCTTCACTATCATTTTCAGCTGTCCTACCTACTGACTCAGCTCATGTTAAATGTTGTCCTGGTGGTATGGGTAGGGTCTACCAAGTTCCACATACACTTTAACAAATTCTGGACAGCCTCTCAATCTAACATGGATAGGGGAACCCATGTTTTAGATCACTTGTCTAATACAGATGAAACTCCTACTATACACAAGGCCTCTATTGACAAGGTGCTGATAGTGGTGATGGGTTTTTTGCAATGTGGACGGTAATTCAATATAGTAACCATATGGTAATGACTTTGTCACTGCCAACCTGCCTGCATTTGAACTGGTGAAGTAGAAATGAAAGGTTCTTTATCCCACTATATATTTTTAAAGAACATCAATATCTGCACCAGAAAAATGAAAATGGGCTAGTTCTCTACACATTTTACTGTCATAGAATTTAAGGCCAGATGGGACTGGCTCATAATTTAGTCTGACCTCCTATATATCACTGGCCACCAACTCCACCCCTACACTAAAGCCAACAACTGAAATTAGACCAAGGTGTTACAGCCCACAGGAGACTCACCTATTATGTGCCCTGGGGAGAGAATAGACAGAGTTGAGGTGCACCAGTGCCTAAGGCCCTTGTAATGGCAGAGTATTAATTAAGGGACATATATGCAGATGATCCTGGCAAGCAGCCTGCACCCCATCCTGCATAGGAAGGCAAAAGAGCCCCAAGATGACTGCCAATATGATCTGGGAGGAAATTCCTTCCTAACCCCACATATGGCAACAGTTAGACCCTGAGCGTGTGAGCAACAACCAGCTAGCCAAGCACCCAAGAGAGAATGCTCAGTGCCACCTCAGAGCCCAGACCCACCCCGTTCCAATGTCCCATCTCCAGCCAAAGCCATCTCTGATGCTTCAGGTGAAGAAGACTAACCCCTTCCCCACCCAGGATACATGGGGGATAAAGGTGGAATCCCTTCCTGACCCTGAAGGTGACTGGCTGAAAACCTGAAGCATGAGCTTTTAAGAACATAAGACATAAACCAGAAGTGAGCCCCAGGGCTGTTGAGCCCTGGCCCCTACTATCACAAGCAACCTTGTCATACAATCACACTCATGAATTTATCCAGCTCTCTCTCTCAAAATTAATTGTTTGCCCCCACAACTTCTATTGGGAGACTGTTCCAGAACCTCACCCACTGATGGTTAGAAACCTTCTTCTAATTTCCAGCCTGAATTTGTTCATGCTTATACCCATTTGTTCTTAGGACAACATTAAATAGCTCCTCATTCTCCCTAGTACACCTCTACCCCAATATAACGCGACCCGATATAACACGAATTCGGATATTATGCAGTAAAGCGGTGCTCCAGGAGGGGGGGGGGGCTGCGCACTCCAGCGGATCAAAGCAAGTTCGATATAACGCGGTTTCACCTATAATGCGGTAAGATTTTTTTGGCTCCTGAGGACAGCGTTATATCAGGGTAGAGGTGTATTTGTATTTGCCTCTGTGATGTATTTATAGAGCACAATTGTATTCCCTCTCAACCTTCTTTTTGCTAGACTAAGAAAGCTAAGTTCTTCCAGTCTCCTCTCATAAGACAGGCCCTCCATTCCCTTGATCATCCTAGTAGCTCTTCTCTGCACCCATTCCAGTTGAAATTCATCTTTCTTGAACAGAATTGAACACTGTTCTCTATCTTTACTGGAAATGCCTTGCCTGATGCATCTTAGGTTTGCATTTGCCTTTTCAACAGCTGCATCACATTGATGTTATTGACAAACACATCCTCATCTCGCTCCTCCTTTGTTGCTTCCAACTGATGCGACCTGAGATTGTAGCAGAAATTCTTATAATGAGACACTACGTGGATAACTTTGTACTGCTGAATTTCATCCCATTTCTGTTACGCCAGGCTTGAAAGTCATCCAGATGGTCCTCTAGAATATTTTGATTCTTCTTTGTATTGACAATGCCTCTCAACTTTGTATCATCAGCAAACTTCATTAGCACATTCCTACTTCTTGTGTCCAGGTGTGACAGGGTTGGGGAAAACACTGTCCAGTGTGGGGTGAGTGCGCCCCGTCATACTCCTAACTTCAGTCTATATAATCACCCTTCTTAGCAGGGGAGTGCGGCCCAATGGCCAGAGTCAATAAATTGGCCCCAGTCAGCAGGGCAGTAAGGCTCAGCGGCTACAGTCAATAAGTTCACCCTAATGAGACAGGACAATGCGGCCCAATGGCCAGCAACAATAGACTCACCCCTCTTAGTAGGCCTAGTAGCCCTAATCAGTACATTCACCTCAGGAAGACAGGGCAGTAAGGCCTAACGGCCAGAGTTCATAGATTCACCCTCCTCAGCGAGGCAATGAGGCCTAGTGGCCAAAGTCAATAGATCTGCCCCAGTTTGCGGGGCTATAAGGCCTAGCAGCCCAAGTCCATAGATTTGTCTTCTCAGGGGGTAGTGAGGCCTAATGCCTAGAGTCCATGTATTCACCCCAATAGCTGAGCAGTGTGGCCCAATGGCCAAAGTCAATAGGTTTGCCCCTCTTAGAGGGGGCAGTGAGGCCCAGTAGCCACAATCAGTACATTTGCCGCAGGAAGACAGGGCATTAAGGCTTAGTGGCCAGAGTCCATAGATTCACCCTTCTTAGCAGGGCAGGGAGGCTTAGTGGCCAAAGTCAGTCGGGAAGGGGGCCATCACACACAAGGAGGGAGTGGTAGCCCTAGTAGGGGGATCCAGGCCCTTCCTCTCCACTGGACCCCAACCCAGGGCCCTGGTAGTAGCAGGGGTGTGTGCCACAGCGTCAGCAGGGTGGTTCCAACCGAGACACGCTGACTCAAAATTCTGGTTCGCAAACCAAGCCACTATCTAATTCCCCTGGCTTGCTTCCTACTGTAGTTCCCATTGCTGCGGTCTGGGCGTCTCTGCTGTCTCTGGGTTCCCCAGTCTGCACTGCCCCAGTGACTTCTGATGCAGCGGGGTCTCAGAAGTGTCTGCTTGGGTTGCAGTGTCTCCGGCCTCCAGAGCCTCAGGTTTTGGCTGATCCTCAACTAGAACCAGGAGAGCACTTCCTTCCTCCCCAGCAGTCAGTCCCAACTGAGCTGAGCTGCTCCCTTTTATATCAGTGCACCTGGAGCATGCCCAGTAGAGTAATGGGGGTGTGGCTTCGTCAACCCACAATGTAGAGTTAACCCTTCCCCATCCAGTGTGGGGTGAGTGTGCCCCATTACACCAGGTCATTAATAAAAATACTAAATAAAATCAGGCTTGTGACTGATCCTTGAGAACTACACTAGTAACCTCCCTCCAGTCCAATAGTTCACTAGTTTCAAATAGCAAAAAAGGGACAAACATCCCAAGGCTGACAAGTAATCAAACATTACTTGTCATGTTCTATCATTAAAGAACAGGGAAGTCACACAACTGTTGATGAGAGAAAAAAGCTCTCCTCCCAATAGTAACTAGTTTTATGCCCCAAATATCAAACATATATAAGGAATATGGAATTAAATCTAGAGCACAGTGAATATTAAATCATTTTTTACTGTAATTCTCTCTATAAGACTCAATCTATAGGTAGATGATTTACAACTATAGCATTAAAATAAAAAGGACTTGGCATTCACTCCTTGAGATATAGAGATGAGGTCATTGGACTCCCCTGCTCATTAGTGGGAGAACAGACATGTTGTGTTTGATTACTCATCAGTCTTGGGGTTTCTGTTCCTTTCTCGTTGATTAAAATGTATAGAAAACCAGCCAGTTTGGTGATGTTTTCCCGGTACGGCAAGCAATATAGGATTGCTAAATCCATGTTTAGCTAAAATATATTACCCTAAAATAAAAGCGTCTGTGAGCTCCTCATCAGAGATTGGAACTTCAATGAACAGTTTCTTCTAACCTTTTAAAACCCCTCCTTTCTAAAAACTGCTTGAGATAGAGAAGAAAAGAGACTTACAAAGTTCTGAAATTCACTTCAGTGATTCCTAGTATGCTTATGATCTAATCTGTAGTTGGTGCAACACAGCTCATCACTCTTCTTGTGCTGTATTGGAGTTTTTATTAATTAATTTTAGGCTTTCTCCTTCCTCTGTCTTGGGACACTGTTTTCACTATGCAGGACAGAATAACTCTCATTGAAGTAAATGGGATTTCTATATATTCCATTGGGAGTAAAATTAGGTACCCAGAAGAGGCTGTTGAAAAGTCCAACCCCATCCCAATGCAGGATTCTTCACTACAATACATTCCATAATGCTCTATCCACTAGGGTACATCTACACTACCCGCCAGATCGGCGGGTAGTGATCGATCTATCGGGGATCGATTTATTGTGTCTAGCGGAGATGCAATAAATCGATCCCCGACTGCTCTGCCGTCGACTCCTGTACTCCACCGTGGTGAGAGGCGGAAGCGGAGTCAATGGGGGAGCAGCGGCAGTCAACCCCACGCCGTGAGGACGTGAGGTAAGTCGACCTAAGATATGTTGACTTCAGCTACGCTATTCTCATAGCTGAAGTTGCGTATCTTAGGTTATTTCACGCCCCCCCCCAGTGTAGACCATGCTTAAGTTGAAATGACCCTTGTAATAGTTACCCCCACTTTCCGGAAAGGGAGTTCATGTAACAAATTTGTAGTTCTGATTGGTGACTTATTGGTTCTGAACATTAGTGAAATTAACATCTGATTTTTTTTTTATTTGGGTACTAATATTTAACCTTCGCTTTCTCTGCACTAGCTTAACTGGCAACCTCAGTTCTGACCTCACTGGCTGTGCAGAATAATTGATTCCTGTTCTCTTTGTAACATCCCTTTAGATATTTGTCAACATTATGTTTACTCTGTCATCTTTTCTCCAGACTGAACATGTCTAGTTCTTGAAATCTTTTTTGAACGTTCTCACTGTCCATGTTTTCATCATTTCTTACCCTCCAATGATCTTGTTTCAATTTGTTTGCCTGTGTTTGTTCTGGAGTTGCTGATTAATGCTTGCCATCAGCTAAACAATTCTTTAATGAGAATCTTAAAATGAACTATCAGAGAAGAAAGGGAAGAGCAGGATAAGTGAAGGAGAATGGCGGAATAAAGAAACTCATGAAAAGAAGAGATAAAGAAAAGATAGCCATATTTTAATGGCTTAGCTATTTTGCTAAAGAAGTCCTCAAATGCCCCTTTTCCTTCATTACAAGTTTCAGTCTTTTGTTTTTTTGTTTTCATAGATTCCAAGGCCAGGAAGGACCATTGTGACCATCTAGTCTGACTTATTGTATAACACAAAGCATAGAACTTCCTTCCCATAATTCCCAGAGCAGCTCTTTCTGAAAAACACCAGTTTTGATTTTAAAATTGCCAGTGATGGAGAATCCACCATGACCATTCGTAAATTATTCCAATGATTAATTACTCTCACTGTCAAAAATGTACACCTTATTTCCTGTCTGAATGTGTCTAGTTTCAACTTCCAGCCATTGGATCATGTTATAACTTTCTCTGCTACATTTTGAAAAGTCCACTATTAAATGTTTGTTTCCCATCTAGACACTTAATAGACTGTAATCAACCTTTTCTTTGTTAAGATAAATAGATTGAGCTCTGACTGTATCACTATAAGGCATGTTTTCTAATCTTTTAGTAGTTCTCACGGCTCTTCTGTGACCCCTCTCCAATTATCACCATCCTTCTTGATTTTAAAAGCATTTTAGTGGATTTTTTAAGCTATGGCCATCATCCCAGAATAACTTTGGAGATCAGGGAGGCACAGCAAGCTATTTTTTGTACGGCACAGTTCATGTTTCGTAGCTCTTCTTACTTAACCTGCTTGCCTGTTTACTAGTTATGATGCTGAGCCTACAAACCCTTAAGCCTCTTTGGGAAAGGGAATAAGAAGGAGCAGAAAAGCAAACAGGGAGATGTAAGAGAGGATAGCAAAGATGGTCCAGTCTGTATTTAGGTTTAAATCATGATGCTAGCAGTAGCTCTATGATATCAGTTTGCCTGCCCAGTGGTGGCACAACTGATTGCTTTGTGTCTCCTCCCTTCCTGCATGCAGCTGAGAATCTGAGCCAAAAAGTGACTTATCTCACTATTTCCATCAGTGATCATTTTGGTCTACTGTATTTAGCAATATTTTTCATATTTCCTTATTCCTATGGAAGGAGAGGCTTCTCCATTTCCCAGAGGAATAAGGAAATATGAGCAGAGCCGCCTGGGGGCCAAGTGGGGCAATTTGTCCCAGGTTGCGGGCACTGCAGGGGCCCCCATGAGAATATAGGATTCTATAGTATTGCAACTTTTTTTTATGGAAGGGGCCCCCGAAATTGCTTTGCCCCAGGATCCCTGAATCCTCTGGGCGGGCCTGAATATGAGAAATATTGTTAAATATAGTAGACCAAAATTATCACTGATGGAAAACTCAAATACTTGCTTTGTGGATTGTGGTTTCTATTAAAATGGCCAAAATGTATCTAACGCAGCGTTCTCGAGATTGGCCAAGGCAGTTATCAAAGAATTCTCCATTAGGTTTTTTTTAAAAAATGTTCTATATGTTGGCTAGTGTATAGTCTCCAGTTCCTCTAATTGTTCTTTCCCTTTCATCTTTGCTCTTTCCATGGCTCAGCGTTCTCTTTGGATTCTTAGAGAACAGAAGGCCAATTAAAAGGGGGTCTAATGCTACTTACTTGTTTAACAATATCCCAGCTGTATTGATGATGTAATTAAAATGTTACAAATTACGAATACCATTAGAAAATGCGAAATCATCCCTGCCAGATTTCAAGTCCTTGCTCCAAAGCATGGGAGCACTAGAGCTTCTCACAAAAAAGGTCACCAGAATTTTTTTTAATGGGCAAAACCCCATATTTTCCCTAGTCTTGTTCTTGAAAATGGCTGAACTGTTTTGGCTGAAGTTTTCAAAAAAATTCTTCATACTCAAGCAGACACCCGGCATGGAAAATGTTAGCTCAAATGGCTAAAGTTTGGCAAAGCTACAAGGAACTGAAACAGGGTCTTCTAATGGGAAGTGTCGAAGAACCTTATTAATATGTGGTACTTATACTTTATGTATAAATATATACTCTAACACAATAATAGATTATTTGGGCTAAATTTTGATGTTGGTGTAAAAGTATGCATTAGTCTGCCCCCATTTACACCACTGCTAAATTTGGTCCAATGTCTGTGCCTTTGTATCAAGATAAGACCCTTATCATTAGCATAAATGAATGTTCTAGTAAACAAAATGCAAACACAATGTAACAAAACAATACTTTGTTGCAGGCATTGGCGTTACTTATAATAAGAACATGAGGAACTTGATAAATTAAGCCAATTTGAAGTAAGTGAAGAAAGACTAAAACCTCTGGGAAAGCTTATCTGAAGTGCAAGCTGCAGACGGTTCATAAAGCAGCCAAGTTATGGTGACCATACCAAGGCAGCATTGCCTTGTCTTTAGCTGGTAAACACTGTCTGTTCATAGAAGCCAGGGGACAACTGGCAGATGTTAGAAAAACTAAGGAAGAAGATGTATGATGCATTAAACAAGAAGATGCTATCATATAAAAACACTTAGATAGGCCCACTTTCCTTTACAGTAGAACCTCAGAGTTACGAACACCAGAGTTACAAACTGACCAGTCAACTACACTCCTCATTTGGAACCGGAAGTACACACTCAAGCAGCAGCAGAGACACCCCCCACCCCCCCAAAAACAAAAAACAAATATAGTACAGTACTGTGAACTACTAAAAAAATAAAGAGAAAGCAACATTTTTCTTCTGCATGGTAAAGTTTCAAGGCTGTATTAAGTCATTGTTCACTTGTAAACTCTTGAAAGAACAGCCACAATGTTTTGTTCAGACATTTCAGATTTACGAACAACCTCCATTCTCGAGATGTTCGTAACTCTGAGGTTCTACGGTATTTATCTCCTAGCTAAAATGACAGAGTCCCAGGTAAAATCTGATGTACTTGTTAGGAATGTAACTGTATACTGGACTTGCAAAATCCTTCTCATTGATTCACCGAGGACAAATGAAAGAGTGCGTAGAGTAAATGCTGGTACAAATGTATGGAGTGAATGCATTGATTAGGTGTGAGTATGACAAAAAGACATTGTGTCTGCAAATTTATGTAAATATACATACATGAATGTCATGCATATAAATATATAAAAAGTTTAAAATATAAATTAGTAAAATATTTGCTTTTTTCATCACCAATCATCAGACTGTAATATCTTAGGGGCAAAAAAAACGTTGTTTCCTTACATGTCTGTCAAATGCCCAGCACACTCTTGATGCTATGTACATAATGATGACAGTAATCAATTATCCTAGTAAAGAGGAGCTGAGTAGATTTTGTGCCTGAGCTCGTCATTTCATGATGGTTTGGCTGGGCTGCTACACAGACAGAGGCCCTCCTGGTGAAATGCCAAGTACATTCAAACAGTGTTGTCAGTTGGGATAGGGAGCTGATGAGAACCAGAGGTGCTGGAACAATTTGTACATTGGGGCTGCTGAGAGCCATTGAACCAAACTGTAAACCTTGTGTCTGATGGAAACCTCTTCAAGTCAGGGGGTGCTGCCACACACTCAGCACCCCTAGTTCCAGCACCTATGATGGGAACCACAAATAAATAGCACACAATCTAAAAAAACACACAGCAACCCTCATGATTAAAACATTTACTAACAAAGGGCAAAAACAACAAAGAGTCTGGTGGCACCTTAAAGACTAACAGATTTATTTGGGCATAAGCTTTCGTGAGTAAAAACCTCACTTCTTCGGATGCATAGAGTGAAAGCTACAGATGCAGGCATTATATACTGACACATGGAGAGCAGGGAGTTACTTCACAAGTGGAGAATCAGTGTTGACAAGGCCAATTCAATCAGGGTGGATGTAGTCCACTCCCAATAATAGATGAGGAGGTGTCAATTCCAGGAGAGGAAAAGCTGCTTCTGTAGTGAGCCAGCCACTCCCAGTCCCTATTCAAGCCCAGATTAATGGTGTTGAATTTGCAAATGAATTTTAGTTCTGCTGTTTCTCTTTGAAGTCTGTTTCTGAAGTTTTTTTGTTCAATGACAGTGACTTTTAAATCTGTGATAGAATGACCAGGGAGATTGAAGTGTTCACTTACTGGCTTGTGTATGTTACCATTCCTGATGTCCGATTTGTGTCCATTTATTCTTTTGCGGAGGGACTGTCCGGTTTGGCCAATGTACATGGCAGAGGGGCATTGCTGGCACATGATGGCATATATGACATTAGTGGATGTGCAGGTGAATGAGCCCCTGATGGTGTGGCTGATGTGGTTGGGTCCTCTGATGCTGTTGCCAGAGTAGATATGGGGATAGAGTAGGCAACGAGGTTTGCTACAGGGATAGGTTCCTGGGTTGGTGTTTCTGTGGTGTGGTGTGTAGTACCAAAGGGCAAGTGGTCTACACCGACAAGGGCTAGAAGCCTCTGCCCACACACAAAACTATTTCATGTGTCCTTCTCCCCTGCCTTGCCACTATCCCCTTGCAGAAATGAAGATGTAATGTAAACTGTCCTCCTGCTTCACCTAGAAAAGAGGATGTAATAGAGATCTGCTAGAGGGCATTTGTACAAAGTTGGACTTGGTTCTCTTACCACAGCAGATAAGGGAATAATACAGAGGTAAGTCCATTGATGTTGATGGAGACACATTGGTGTAACAGTGTGAGATGGGAGACTCATCCTAAATATCTTAAGGTTATCTGTACACTCTAGGCTAACTGAGGTATGTACTATTAGTTAGGAGATAAATCAAGGTAACTAAGCAGATTTCATTAATTTTGGTTCACAGAAATCTCCTGTGTATTTCTTCTTACATTTCTATTTATCTAAAATCCCTAAGTTAGACTTGGCCTCCTGCATTGATATCCTAGCTATTACTATAGAGTAACATAGTGTGTTCCTGAGGAAAAGGGATCTGTATACATTCTCTTTAGAACTAGATTATCTTTTACATCCCCCTTGGTCCTAGGTTTAGGAGCAAGAGAGAGGGTGCATTGAGGGATTGGTGGTTTATACTATGGTTGAAACGGTTATGTACCCAAACAAATGTTATTCTGCACCCACAAGGTACTTCTCTCCCCCAGAAACTGCTTAGGATAAGGGACAGCGATTGCTTTCTATTGGCATACCCTGCAAAAGAATGTTACTGTGATCTCATTCTCATTACTCTTCTGCATCTTATTTCACTGTGGTTTGTCTTTCATTCTAACCTCAGTTTCCTCATGGTCTCAGCATTCCACACAACCCCCCATTTGCCACTTTGAGCCATGGGAATAAAGTGGTGAATCTAAAAAGATAAAACAAAAGTAAATTCTCCCACACAAGTGGTTGCCATGGAACTCACTCCCTGAGTGAAGGGAAAAGCCTGTGGTAGAGTCCCTCGGTCTGTCCTCATTAAGACCCACTGACATATAGTTGCGCAATTACTCTAATTCTTAATTTTCTTCCTACCCTGCAAAGCTCCAGAACATTCTCTGTTCAGACTTGCCACTCATCACATTTTCAGCCTCTCTAACCACAGCTTTTGCAGCAATTAAAAATCAATGTACTTCTTAGCTGATACCCCAAACTGTGATACTTCTGAAGCCCTCATTTACAGAGCCACAGCTGTGGGTTTCAATATGAACAGCTTTACGTTTTCACCTTTTCCTTTTTTAATTAACTCCTGCTTGCACTATAGTGTACATGAGGATTCTTTTACCCTCTTGCTGTTAACAAGCTTCTCAGTTTTATAAGAAGTGAGATGAGATTGTAGTCAAGAGAAGTTTCAAAATGGCAGTGTTTTTTGCTTTGTGGATCTCCATCTTCAAACATTAAACTTTTAGGTCTCCATAAGATACAGGTCCTGCCAAATCTTTATTGTTCCCCTGGACACATTTGAAAATAACTTGTCTTGCTGTCTTTGCTCTTTGCTGGGAATTGTACCCTCTGACATAACTGGAAAACAGAGGGTTGTACATAATCATTTACTTTTATTTGTCTTCAGGTTCAATATCCTGCCCAGATGCATTACCACACAGATTTTTTAAAAATTAATTTCAACTAATTGTTGACAGCAGCCTGTAAAATGAGAGGTGTGGTTCTCCGATCCTGAGTCAATAGGCTGCCATTAGAGGCTACTGACTCTGCAATGCATTTGCACAACTTTCTTTAAAATCACACAAATATTATAACAGGCCACAAGCAGATTGCGACAGTTTATGCCAATCTAAACCCAACAGAAATAATACTTTGCACTTACATTGTACATTTAAAAGTATTATTATTGTGTGGTACAAACAAATTACTCACTAGATGCGGCATCCTGCCTTTAAACATCTTAAAGCACTTTACAAACATTCACCACTCTATTACAGCAGTTTAATAGAGTGGTGACTCACATCCAATGTTTGTAAAGTGCTTTGAGAACTTGGAGACCAAGACACCATATGCTACTGACTTAGAGACAGAAACTGTGCAGTTATCCCAGCATAAAAATGGTGGTATTATGTAGTATTATAGCCATTTTACAGTGATATAAAATTACTTATCTAGCATTTCCGTGTAAAGCCAGGAACAGGATCCACGAATACTAACTCCAAGCCCTCTGTTAGAAATGCATGATCACATGCCTTCTCTGCTACAGGACATTTGTGTCCAGCACATGCAAGTTCAAGATGTTTATTTCCTTCTGCAAAATATAACCAAGATCACAAGGTGCAAATCCCAGATGCAGCTGTCATGATTACAGGGCTAACTGTATGTCTGCTGCCTTTGTGGTCTCTCTGAGTTCACCCTCTCAAGTGTCAGGCCTTGTACCTTTACCGATCCTGGGGCGGTATTCCACAATTCTCCCACTCTTAGCCTGGGCCCTGGGCTTACAGTAGTCGTGTTATAAACCATGCTTACCCAGAAGGTACGACTGAGTTCAGATACCTGCAGTTCTTCCCTTTGGGAATGTGTGACTAGTGATATCCAGTGATTATACAGCCTTCTCACGACAAAGTACTGTTTATTTTGCAATACCAGCAAAGCATTTAGAGAAAAAGGATTTTAAAACAACTAACAGTCTACACACGTCCCTCTTCCCGAAAGACTCACCATTCCCTGGTGGTAACCAAAGCAGGCCTAACTTCTTCAGGTCCTCCTATGCCCCACTTCTCAATTGGGGTCTTGTATCTCAGTCTGGTTCCCCTGAATGACTACCTCTCTTCCTTGAGAGAATGTTCCTTTTTTAACCTGCCACAGTTCTTTTGATTTCCTGGCCTTTTCCTGTCCTGGCTTTGTCTCTTATCAACACTTCATTGTTTACTTCATTGATACTGAGCCACTCTTTTTTTTCCCTGTTTGTTTATCTTGACAGCCTCCTATTAAACAAAGCCAATATATTTAAACATTTGAATAAACAGGTCAACAAACATTATTCATAAATTATTACAGAGCAGCTCCAAATTCATCACAGCAGCTTCTTGAGTTTCTTCAATGTTATGAACTGATTCTAAATTGAGACTGCACTGTGCAAATAAGATTTTCAGCTGAGAATTACAGCATGACTTTAGATTTATACAGTTTGGGGACAATTTTTATTTAACAGCCACTTCTGATATTTGGATCAATCAGTTTGTGGGATGGTATTGAACAAAAATTCCAGTATAGGTGCATCTAACGTAGCATGAGAGATCATCATTACTAAAAGGAATACCACAAATGAGTAACAGCTGGTTAATATTTAAGCTCCAGTTGTATTCTCTATATTAAAAAAGTATAGTAGGATACTATGTAAATTATGTCTCAATGACTTCAGACAAAATGTCCTCACTTTTCTAGTTAAAATAAGTCTGTTCCATCAGTGCTGCAACCTAACTCTGGAATTGAAGAGTCAAGCTATTCCATTTCAGGCTTATGCACTATCACTGGGAGTAAGGATTTTGCAATAGGAATTTAGTTAAAAATTCTGATGATGATGATGCACAAACTGGAATAGAATCCGCTTTGTTTTCCTAGAATTGTGATAGCTATGTAGTGCTCAGGGATGTAAAAGTAGTGAACACTTATTTTTGTTGCAAAGTAGATATGGTTGAAAATATAAATAGGAAGCTGATCTCTGCAATGGTGCCATTTTCACAGAAACTTTTCTGTCAATGATCTAACTTTAAAATGTAAGGCTTTGATCCTGCAAAGACTTATGCACATGTGTAACTTTATGCACAGTGAGTAGTCCCATTGACTTCAGTGAACTACTCCGTAGTGTGTACATTTTAACCACATTTAAAGTGTCTGCAGGATCTGGCCCAATGTTTGCATTTGAGGGAGAAATCTTCAAGCTGTTATGGCTGTCAATACTCCATTAGTGGATTGGATGTAGCAGGAGTTTTCAGTGCACTACTGTTCTACAGAAATCAGTCTTCTCTTGGGAAGATTGTGTGGAAAAAATAAGAACAGTATATTTATTATTCTTTCCTCATTTTCATTTTCTATTTTTTTATCTTTTTAATGTTTCAGTATCTCCTCCCTCCATTTTTCTTCCTTCTCCCCTTTCCCTGTACTTTTTTCTCCCCCTTTCTGTGTTGCAACTAGAAAAGGGGTAGGGGATGGAAGAGTAAAAAGGGGGAGGAAGAAAAACTGATTAAATACAAAATCCAAAACTTAAATATTATTTTAAAAGGCTACATTGTTTTATTTTAATTGGAACATTTTGAAAATATTTTTTCATGGACTTTTAAAAAAATATTCAAAACAATTTGGTCAGCCTTAACTGGTTATCTGGTAAAAAGCCAAAGTAGTTTTGTCATGACCACAATGAGGTATATCATTCACATTTCCCTGTGTAAGATGCTGGACTATTAAAAGGAAAGTCCTGGGGATGAGATTGACAATAGCACTTCCCAGTTTTCATTCTTTTTATTGATTTTTCTCACTCACATAAAGGGAATAAATGATTGCTCCAGAAACTCTTTCACAATCTCATAAAGTGCTTCTGTATTATATTGCCCACTACCCTCTGCATGTTCTCATAGCACAAGTTATATAGGAAAGCTATGAAAAATTTAAAACATAATTGCCATGTAAGCACTCTGTTCTTTTCCTTGGGAGGCATTGCTTCTAGTATTTAGGTAAGGGGACTTGAGTCACACTGTTAAGATCTATTTCCAACCCTCTCAATGACTCAGGGTACATCTACACTACAGGGGGGAGTCGATTTAAGATACGCAAATTCAGCTACGTGAATAGCGTAGCTGAATTCGACGTATCGCAGCCGACTTACCCCGCTGTGAGGACGGCGGCAAAATCGACTTCTGCGGCTTTCTGTCGACGGCGCTTACTCCCACCTCCGCTGGTGGAGTAAGAGCGCCGATTCGGGGATCAATTGTCGTGTCCCGACAGGACGCGATAAATCGATCCCCGAGAGGTCGATTTCTACCCGCCGATTCAGGCGGGTAGTGTAGACCTAGCCTCAGTCTGTAATTTTAGGCACGATATCTCTGTGTCTCAGGTTTCCCATTTGTAATATGGGGATAAAAATACCTCTCTCTCTTTGGGAGTATTATGAGGCTTAGTTAATTAATACTTGTAGAATGCTGTGACACTCTTGAAGTGCTATAGCAGTGCAAAGTGACTGTGTTGTTTTTCACCCGGTGTATGCACATGGTATGTACAGAATCTTCTGTAAGCCTTATCCTGGGAGCAAGGGTTGGCATAACCTAGGCTATAAATGTGTTTCATTTATTTTCTTTTCTAGCAATTGTGTGCACAAGAATAGACAACCATCAGAGTCGAATTCGCTCCTTCATGCAGTTTCATAAACAAGTGGAGAATCAAGAAGAGAGAGTGGCCTAACATCACCACCCTAGGCCCCACTTGGTCGGGCTCACTTTGTCAATGCCAGAATATACGGGTTCCCTGCTGAGCCAGCATTGATCCAGTATAATGCTTTGACTTCTCTCTCACTGACTCTGTTAGGAGGAATACTGTTAGTGAAAAGAAGCTTCACACCGTGACACCCAGCAGGGGTGGGGGGTGGGGGAGGAGAGAATAAAGGACAAATGAAGGGCAAGGGCAAATAGGATTATAGTTCTTCAGCTGCTGTCAGTGCCTTTCATGTGTCTAATGTTTTACTGTATAAATGGAGGACATTACTTGTATCACAGAAGCCTTATATCAAAGAAGAAACAAAAGCTGGCTGAAGGGACCTCCAGTGGGATTCATTAAAAGACACCTCAAGTAATCAACTGCCTTTTTCTCAGGCCTAGTGGAAAATTAGTTATCTAATAATCTGTAGGTGATAGCCAAAGACAGCCATCCATCTAGTAGACTGTGTCTCTCTAGCTAAACCTCCCAATGCACATGCTATCAATTATTGCTAGATCACAGCCTCCAGCAGAAATTGCATAAGCATGTTGGAAATGGTCTGCAATCTGTTCTAGTGTTATCTGCACACGTAATGGCTATATGTCCTGTCCTTTGAGTTTTACATAATAACTTCATTAGTGTACAAAAATGTGTGTTTGTACTGATAGATGTACGTACATATATGCGTGTGTGTGTGTATACATACAAACATAAATAAGTGTCTGTACATTTATGTGTATTTGTGTAATTTAATCTTATGTATTCAATCTATTGACATAGTAACCTTTGTCAAGGGAAAACATTTAAAGACATAATTTAGATGATATTCTAAACTAGTATTTTAGCTTGTGTTGCATTTCCCAGATTTGAGATGCTCATAATTCACCACAATTACTGGGAAGCCTGTGATTTACTCACATTTTGCATAGGATTTACAGCAAATACACATTGCTAGTGTAGGGCTTTTATAGCTTGCCCTCATTATGTCATTGTGACAAAATAACCCTACTAAAATATATCCAAATTATATAAAATATGCATTGATTACACCAAAGGTATTCAGTTTCTGAGAAAAGTTCTTAGTTATGCAATTAGATCATATTTTGCTACAGACACTTTTCCTAATGTATTGCAAATGCCCAAAACTGACCTGATTTAGCTAAATGTTTTAAGCAAGCCTTAATTTACAAACTGCTGCCAGCTACATTGTGCTGCTAGATTTATACATTACACTTCATCAGAGTGCAATTTAGAATACACCTCACCATTTATGTCAGTAACAGTTTCCTTTTTTTTCTTTTTAAATTTAGGTAAATTATATTATTTGTGAAGATGAAGGCCTGCTAAACTCAGACTAGAGCCAAGACAGAGTTTATTTGCTGAAATTTTTTCCAGAAATCTCTGCCAAGACACACCAGTTTTATCATGCAGAACTTCTATTCCCCTTTTCACAAACATGCTTCCCAGTGGCATGCCATGACAGTTTTAGTAAGTAAGTAGGTGGTTCAACCTAGTGTGCTCCACGTGGTGCAAGGTCACACAGTGCAGAGAATGTCATTTTGCGTGAGGGCCAGACAGAATCATCCTGTTGGCCGGATTTGTCCCATTTGTGCCATTTGGACAATGCACAGCCAGTCAGGTATGCAGGGCATGCAATGCATGCCTTACATACATAGACTGCACACCACTGATGCTTCCTCAGGTTCCAATGATGTCTGTTGTTCTCATTCTGCCTCTGCAGGCCCCATTAAAGTCTCCATTCCAATTATTTGCACCCCCAGACACTATTCCTTTCTACAGCCTTGTAAACTCTGCTCTTGCTTATGTTCTCCTATAACATCCTCCTCTGGACTCAGTATCTCTTCTTTGCCTTCAACACCCCTCCAGACACCTCGCTCTCTTCCAACTTTCTGTAAAATCTACTATTCCCATCACTTGCCTCTTCATCTCCTATCCCAAAACATGGCACTCATGACCGATATGGCAACTTCCTGCAATATCCTTGGAAGGCATTGTTGTATTAAATGTATCATTGTGGGCCAGGATTGTACGTAACCTCTCCAGAGGGGAGATGTGACAGATATTGCAACCCCATGCAGTATCTTTCAGATTCATTGCTCTAAATGAATGGCTTATATATGATTGTGTTCTACTCCATGGGGGATAACTACCACAGCTCCTCCAGGAACTAAAAACAGTGGGTGGTGATTAAGGCAAATTAACCTGGTTACACTCCTCTCCCACCCCCCTGAGGTATCACCTTCTGGAGAGGCTCACATATACTCTCTGGAGACCAACAGACAAACAGAGGACTTTTGAATAGATAACCTGAGTTTAAACTGGCTCAGGGCCTTCTGTCTGATCCAGCAAACAGAAAGGGCCTTATGTCCAAGGGGGAATCCCAATCCTTGCAGAAGTGTTAGAAAGACTTGACCTATTAGACAGAAGGGTGACCTCTGGTAAGCGATGAGTATGTGTATAAGTTCTTTTATTGTTTTTAAAGTTTTCTCTTGCAATGCTTTCACCTTATGAATGAATGTACTTGAGTATCAGGGACTGTGTGGTAACTGTGGGCAATTGTGCTGTTCATAGCCTTTGGAGAGAAAGCAAAGTGCAGGTGCTGGCCTGTTTGGACAGTCTGGCTCACTGGGGAGATCACCGTGTAAGACAGGGAACTGTGCAGCCTTGAAAACCCTGGTCAGGAAGGACAGAGACATGGGTTTCTGCCCGAAAGCGGTGATGGCTGAGAGCTAGAAAGCTAAAGTGGTTGCCCTTGCTGGATCATGGAGGGGTAATACAGGTACAACTGCCCTGAACAGTGGCAGCGTTCTCTCTCCTGTGGGGAAAAAGAAAGAAAATCACAAATACAGATAGAAAAAGAAAAATGTACAAAGAGCAGAAATATTTCTTTCAAACACCAATCTTAAATTCCTCTTACATGTACGGACTGTTACTTAAACTGAGGAAATGAAAAGAAAATGTGATAGAGTTTCATTTGAAGTAGCTGACCCCTCACGCTGAAGGACTCTGAAATGAGCAAACATGAGCTTTGCATTCTACTTTCTCTCCTCTTTTTTTTTTAAAGAAACTGACATTATTTCAAACCTGTCATGTCTCATTCTAAATAATTTAAGAATTTGTTTACTGCTGCTGCCAATTTTGTTTGTCTCGACCAGCAGGCCCCTCAGGGCAAGGTGTTTATAGGTTAAAAAAATAAATGTTATAACTAAATAACTGTTTAACTGTTCTGCTGGCATTCGCACACCCGAGGCTTATAGCCAGTGAAGCAGAAGTTGGGAGGCGTTGGAGAGCTGAGGGGAGGCAGCAAAAAACAGAAATGGAGAATCTGAGCGCTTTCTCCCAGGGAAATTTGAAATGCCAGGTACAAATTCCTTCATTTTAGACTAATTTAAGACAATTCAGCCTCTCACGCCAGTTAAACTCATCTGACAATAATCATGCTCACTGGACCTATCAAACACCCTCTTCCTCGTACACACACTCATGCATCACCATCTCCAGGCATTAGCCATTCTCTCATGCACTCAGTTATGCCTGTTCCCTCTCTCTCATTTCTCTATCACACAAACATATGCACTCTCATGCTCTCTCGACTGGGAGGGAGGGGGCAGAAAGCGGGGGGGGGGGAGTAGAGAGTGGGGTCCCGTGAGCAGGGCCGGCTCCTTAGTTATAGTTTTTGCCGCCCTAAGCAAAAAAGCAACAAAAAATAAAAAAATAAAAGCCGTGATCAGGAACTCTAATGCCAGTGCTTCATTCTTCGGTGGCCAGTCCTTCCCTCTGACACAGACTGAGGGACCTGCCGCCGAATTGCCACCGAAGAGCCGGACGTGCCGCCCCCTTCCAGGGGCCGCCCCAAGCACCTGCTTGCTGGGCTGGTTCCTGGAGCCGGCCCTGCCCGTGAGGCAGCATGTGTGAGAGGCACAGGGCAGGGAGTGGGGGAGGGGTAGGAAGGAGTGGAAGGTGGGAGGGGGCAGAGGATTGTGCAGGGATGAGGTGCAGAGTGGGGTTCTGGAGGAGGGGATTCTCAGGCACTTGGTGTGTGGGGGCCACAGGAGAAAGAAGAGCTGCTGGAAGTGGGGGTGGAGTTCCATAAGAGGAGGAGGAGCTGCTGGTTGCTATAGGGGTGGAGCTCCTGGATAACAAGAACATCCAGTTACAATCATAAAGATTTAAAAACACAAAAACATCAAGAGTTTTGTAAAAGATATAAAACCTCATGCATCAGGGCATAAACCAATCTGTAATGCAAAGGGTGGGAAATGGTGTTAAGGAGGGGTGCGAGGTAAAAATTTTGGAGATCACTACCGTACATTGTAGATTGATTTATGTCCTGACGCATGAGGTTTTACATCCTTTACAAAGTTTTTATGTTTTTTATTTATTTATTTAAATCCTCATGGTTGTAACTGGACATTTTTGTTATTCATATGAAAATTCAATCCTTTTTTAATACTGATAAGCTCTTGGCCTCAATGATATCTTGTGCCAATGAATTCCATGACTTAATTATGTATTGTGTGGAAAAATACTTCCTTTCGGTAGTTTTAATTTGCTGCCTTTCAATTTCATGGAGTGTCCCCTTGTTCTTATGTTATTGGCCTGTGTGACCAGAAGATCTCAATTTCCCCTCTCTATTCCATTCATTATTTTGTATGCTTCAATCAGATCTTCTCCATAAGGGAAATATCCCAGTTAGAGCTGGTCAAAATATAGAAATAGTTCTGAAGGAAATTTGGAAGCTCTTTCCAATTTGCAGGGTTCAGAATGGACCCATTTTCCTTTTTGAATAAGTTAGCATGACATTTTTATTGATATTTTACTGAAATTGTGTTCAAAATCATTATTGAACATTTTCATTTACTGAAAAATTCGGTTAACAAATATTTTCAACAATGATTTCTGCTGCATCCTTTTTGAAATAAGGTGACAGGAACAATATCTTAGGAAAAGGTGAACCCCTCTAATATTTGCAGTATTTTTTGGTATCCTTTTCCTTAAGCATCCTAACAGCTTGTTTGTTTGGGGACGGATGGCGTTCCTGGGCTGCAGGAGGTGGGTAGGAGGAAGTGCTGTGGGGCTGAGCGCTCAGAGTAGCATTGTTTAGAAACTCGTAGTGCTGCCATTGAGCTATAGCCACCTCAGCCAATGGACAGGGGACATGTAGCAATGGGCCTAACAAGGACTGTAGCTTAAAGGCACATGCAGTGCAAGTAAGCCCTTTACCAAGGCTTCAGCCAGCCACTTTTCTATATGTGTTACTTGGGAGTTGAGTAAACTACCATCCCTCAGGGGAAAGGCGTATAAATTTGAATATCACTGACCACCGTGATATTTTTCTGGTATATTGTTTTATCCTAGTGACAGAAATACTTGTGCAAAACAATTATGTGATGACCCACTGGGAAAATGTGTAGGTTCAAATTTTAAAGAAGTCACTTAAAATTGTACTTCTTTTAGTGTGTGGGTGCTACAATAAAGGCTGAACATCTGCTTCCTATCAAAATTCAGCTTAGGCTTCTTGTTGGAATACATCCCTCAGTGAAAAACGTCTCACCCTTAAATCAATAGACCAACTACCTATAGCCTTGCAATCAAGACACAATACCAGAGTCACATCAATCATGAAGTTCCACCGTATGAGCCCATGTGGAGAAAAGGCTCTTGTAGGCAAAGGGTTGACAATGAATCCCCATGTGTTTGTCCAACCTCTAAATCAAATTACATTTCTGAAAGAGGTGCATGCCAAGAGACCCGAGTTATAAACAATACTTGCAAATTGAGATCCAGCAACATCTTATGAGGTTCAATACTGCAAGCTGTGGTTTTCTGATGTTGTCAGCAGCTTTTCAGTTCAGTGCAGCAGCAATCCAATTTAAATGGCCATCAAAGCAGAGTTGAATGCATTAAATGGGTCTCATTAATGTCATATTTAATTTAGTGGTTCAGTGTTGAAGATGTTCATCACTGTCCTTTTCTAAATTCTGAACTTGTGGCCAACAAGCTTTATAAATTATATTTACATCTTAGGCAAGATAAACATTGAACAGTTTACATTTCCAAACTGCTTCGTGGTCTGTTCTCTTTTTATTTTTTTTTTAAAACCTGCTGCAATTGGATGACCAGCTTTCCCTTAGTTACTTGTCTGGAGTACCCTAGGAAATCTTGATGGGGAGAAAACCGCAACAAGGCAAATAACACTTACTTAAGAGGTTTTTTGTTCTCTCGCTGTCTTGCTGCACAGGTCAATCCAGTCTTTTCCCACTTTGTAGACCTCCTGAGATGACTGGGACTTCCCACTAGCCATAGAGATCTGGCTGCACTGCACTAAAATCAAGGAGTCTTGTATTAGAAGTCCTGTGAAGGTAATTCTCTCTCTTCTCAGGACACGTGAAGTACAGATGGAAGTTCTCACCTATGGGCACTGCAGAGCTACTTCACCCTTTCCAGAACTGGCCTTTGGGCCCTTGATTTGGAAGATGCAGAAATGTAATCTTAGCTTTCATCTTCTTAAAAATAAAAAGAAGTAAAATGGCTAGTCCTGTTCCTTTTGAGGACAGCCTATGTGAACCAATTGCTAGGCTTGAAAAGATCAAGCATCTGGACACTTTATTTCTGCAGCAGGAAGTGACAGTGGGTTGTGGCAGGGAGAAACCTAAAGTAAATTACGACAATAATATTTTACTAAGCTTTGAGCATTCCATATGACTATAATATTAGCCAGCAGGGTATGTAATATAGTAAACTGGAGTATTAGACCCGAAGGGCAAGTGTATACTTTGTGCACTGTTGAACTTTCCAACATATATCAGAATTGCAAAATAAATTTGTGCTAAATAATTTCATATTAAAGCCATTGTGAAAATTCAAAATTTAACAGACTGGAAATATTTGGAACGCAGCAATGCCAAAAGTGGCCTAGAAATGACCGCGGACAGCACACTAGATAGCATGCAATATGGCAGAAAAAAATTAATATGTGATTTTGAGCTAAACATGCAAAGGCATCCTCTCCTCATCCTAACACCAAGGAACTGATAACCCTTCTTTATGTGCCGAAGCATAGACCATACCTAAATAAACAAGTTCAGTTTGTCAACTCAGTACCAGAAAGATGTCAATAAATTGGAGATAATTCAATTTGGAGAACAGCAACAGAAATAATTGTTATATAATGGTTTGAGATATGAGAAAGATAATAAGAATTGAGCAAATCATGGCCAATTGTGTATGTGGGAAAGAATAAGATATCCATCTACAAGTATTTGAAGAGTGTGAATATTAAGGAACAAGAGGTGTTGTTTAACATCAGCAGCAAAGGAAAATTTAGGGTGAATATCAGGAAACATCCTAATCTCAAAATGTATTAGATTATAGAAAAATCACCCAAAGGGTATCTCATTGCTTGAGTCATTTAAAACTAGACCAGGCAAAACATGCTTTTGAAAAATTCTACCTGGAATGTGTAATTGACCTTAGAATCTTTAAAATTAAGCAAGTCGAACACAAAGGGCCATTTGCATTATTAGTGAATTCTTATGGTTATTCAGGTTTGGAAAATGCTAAGGGTCAAATCCTGAAAGATGCTGAACAACTGCATTTCTAAGTCTGTCTCTTCACTAAGAAGAAAGGCGTGTTTTTGATATGAGGTAAAATCTTTGTGAAGACAAGGCAGTTAGTAATTTTCACACAAGTTAGCAGGTCTAGTGAAAGACTGCCTAGTCGCAGGATTTGTCTGTTTGTGTTTATCTTCGATGGCTAACACAAATCTCACCTATCAAGGGGTATCTATGCAATTCAGATTGCAATGGCTGCACAGTTTGAAAGCTTTGGTTCCAGAAAGCAGGGGGCTCTGGGGAAAACAGAAGAGATGGTGATAACAACTGACAGACACAATGCTGTTCTGACTGACTAATACAGTAAAGCACAGAAATTCTAACAATAATAACTCAAGAACACTAAATGTGATGTAAGCAGAGTCAGGATGAGCTCTACCCTGACATCTGGTGGTGAATTATGGCGAGTGTGGAAAAGAACTCCAGGGGCTGATCTTGTTTGCATAGGCACACCCACTCGCCTGGTATGAAACAACAGCAACTGAAAGTGGTTACTTTGGCTGGTGTGGGATCCCCAGTTTCTCTGTTATTGGGGCAGGGAGAATAAAGTTTTGTTACCCTGATTCTCTGAATCAAGGCCAGTGGAACTGTTGTATGACAGAAGGACTCACAATTACCTAAGTAACACTTGCTTGACAAGGGGCATGGGTTACAAAACCTAGTGAATGGAGAAAGGTTGGGGGTAGGTATTTGTACCTGGTAGTGTGGGTGCCTTTTTGGAGCCTGAAATACCCAATTGCACCTCCCCCTCCCCCTCCCCTGTTGAATGTCAGAGCTAACTTTGATTCCATTAGGAGTCTAGTTACGGGCTGCTGAGCTGAGTTCACTTTGGGCCAATAGTGCACCAGCACTGGGGCTTCCCTACTACGAGCTGAAGTTACCAAGAGCTGAGATCACTGAGGCTGTGTTAACTAGTGGGGGAGCCTGAAGCTATATTGCTAAGCGGCTGGTGGAGCAGCTAGCAGAGTGGAGCCTTGCGGGGCTGGTTGGAGCAGAGCTGAGCGGCTCACAGGTCGTTGAGCAGAGCGGAGCGGCTGGAGGAGCAGCTAGCAGAGCAGAGCGGAGCCTTGTGGGAGCGGCCCAAGGGACGGCTGAAGTGGAGCAGAGCTGAGCGGCTCACAGGTCAGTGAGCAGAGCAGAGCGGAGCAGCTGCCAGAGCAGTTCATGGGATGGCAGGAGCGACTCACGGGACAGCTGGTGAAGTGGAGCGGCTCGTGGTGAGGCTGCGACGGAACCCCACGGAGAGGCAGCCAGTCGGCCTCAGATCACGTAAGGTCCCCCTTAACACCTTGCGTGCCCCCCCCCTTGAACTCTGGGGCTGCACTGACCAGGGACAGAGACTTTGGGGGGTTGTTGGACTTTTGGGACTTTGGTGATTCTTGGGTTGCTGGACCCAAGAGACTTTGGGGTTGTTGGACTTTTGGGACTTTGGTGATTCTTGGGTCACTGGTTTCAAGAACCAATGGGAAAGGACACGGCCCAATCTGCTGGGGTGGGTCTTCGCTCATGGTTTGGTCTATGAACTCTAGTTGTGGTGTTTTCCCAATTTAATGCTATGTCATTTACCTCATGTTATTAAACATTTTCTGCTACACCGAGGCTCTGTGCTTGCGAGAGGGGAAGTATCTTTGAGGCGCCCAGGGGTGTGTGTAAGATTTTCCCAGGTCACTGGGTGGGGCCTCGAGCTGGTTCTGTGTCACGCTGTTGGGAAGGGACCCCTATGTACTGAACCCGGCCCTTGCTGCTATCAATGGCCTGGCAGAAGGGTTACATAATATCAGAGAATCACCCATGATTGAATTTTGAGTGATATTTCCAAAGGTGGAGAGACTGGGTGTATGCAAAAGCTACTTGAGTGATCGGATGATATACAGTGCAAACTGCAGAGTTTTCTGTCCAGTGCTTGGTCTGAGTTGAACTTGGGGAGTATGCAACAGTGACCGATGGCGATAGTTACTTAGTAATGCAATGACAGCTAGAAAGGTTCAAAACACCCTTATGGAATAGTTCATGAGTTTTATGCATCCCAGATAGAATAGTGGGAACTGACTTGGGGTGCCTGGTGACCTCTCTACATTCCTTTTCAGGGCATTTGTATACATCTGATTACAAGCGCTATTAAGCATTGCAGAGCTCTTTGAGAAATCTTCATAGTCAACTACAAACACTTAGAAATAAGTGTCTTAAAGGAAGTTAAGAAGGAAGTGGTTCCATACCAAAAGAGAAAACTGGCATCAGCTAAATTTACAAAGGACTTTAGGACAGAAGGTGGGGCAGCCTCTTCTGATATACTTGCAGGATGTAAGGAAAAGAGATTGCAGCAGGATATGGGATGTTGGCAGGTTGAGGCTAGTTCAGGAATATTACAGTAAATTATTTCAGGAACAAACCATTTCTCCTTCCCTGCTGCAGCAGGAGTTGGACAGTATTGCAGGTTTTCCAACACTGGCAGATAAGGAACAGGATTCACTTGTGAGACCAATAGAGGAAATGGAGGTTTGTGCAGCTAGCTTGTCACTGAAGAAAGGAACATCCTGGGGGCTAACAGTTTGACAGTGAAATTTTATCAGAGTTTATGGATCCCCTCTCAATGATGTTCTCGTGCTATCAATGATACCTTGACTAAAGGCACACTAGGATCTTCCTTTTATGAAGGCTTTTTAATTTTTTTTAATTGGATTTGGGAGATATTCCTCTTTTGAACACAGATTACAAAATTTTGGCTTCCATTCTAGCCAAGAGTTTGGGGGAAATAGCAGGGAAATTATTGCATCCTGGTCAATGTAATGCAGCTAAACATCACATGGTGACATTTTGTGTGGTTTATGAAAAGTAATTGAAATTGGGCCGCAGAGAGAATAGCAGGGTTAGCTTTTGATAGCGTGAACCTTCCTTCCTTATGGTTGGTCTGGTCTCCTACAGGATAGTATGGTATTCCCCCACAGTTTATTAACTGGCTGAGGCGCCTGCATGTTCATGCTCAAAGCATCTCTTTAGTAAATGGGTGGAGGAGAAAGGCAATACAGACACATTTGGGGGTAAGGCCAGGGTCTCCCTTGAGTTCACTGTTGTATGGTTTTTCTTTGAACCATTTGCTGTGGGCAGTGTATGGCAACAGGAGATGTCAGGGATTTAGGGGGAGAGGAATTTCACTCTATGAATGAAAAGCCTCACTCATGCTGATGATGTCTCAGTGCTGGTGGGCAGTGCAGAAGGTATGGACACATGCCATGATTAACATGAAGAGCAAGGCTTTGTGGGTGGGGATTTCAGGGTGCTCTTTCTCTCTTCCAGAGCTGATGGCTGTGACGAGTCCTCTCAAGGTTATAGATATTTTAGGATTCTTCTTTGGTGGTGATTCAGTAACTAAGTTGAACTGGGAGAAGTGGTTTGCCTCCTACCAGGTTAAGGTGGAAGAGTTGGATCATGACACTGGCAAAAAGGGTGAGATTAATTAAAACATTCCGGGTACCCCTTAGCATTTATGTAGCATATGAGTATCCTTCCCCAGGAAAACCATTGGTGAAATTGACAGGGTTATTTTTACAGACGTTCTGGGTTAATAAATGTGAAGAGAAGTATAATATACCTGCCAGTTAAAGAGGGGAGTTTTGGGATGGTTTGCCCTGAAGATTTCTTGATGGTGTTGTTTTTTGTTTTTTAATTTTCATAGAGTTCACACACGTGGCCACTCATATTTCCATCTTACTGGGAAATGTCACAAGGGAAGAAATAGAGTACTGGTGAGAAAAAGGAGATGAGGCCCCTAAAAATAAATAAATATATTTCTTTCTGCAACAGCCCAGCAGACTCTCTCTTAGGGTATGTCTACACTAGGAAATTAGGTCGATTTTATAGAAGTCGATTTTTTAGAAATCAATTTTATACAGTTGATTGTGTGTGTCCCCACCAAGCGCATTAAGTCGGCGGAGTGCGTCCACATTACCGAGGCTAGCGTCGACTTTTGGAGCATTGAACTGTGGGTAGTGGGTATCAGAGGGGTAGCCGTGTTAGTTTGAATCTGTAAAAAGCAACAGAGGGTCCTGTCTTGCATCTGAAGAAATGAGGTTCTTACCCACGAAAGCTTATGCTCCCAATATTTCTGTTAGTCTTAAAGGTGCCACAGGACCCTCTGTTGCTTTGCACTGTGGGTAGCTATCCCACAGTTCCCGCAGTCTCTGCCACCCACTGGAATTCTGGGTTGAGCTCCCAATGCCTGATGGGGCAAAAACATTGTCGCGGGTGGTTTTGGATACATGTCGTCAGGCCCCCCTCCCTCCCTCCCTCTGTGAAAGCAATAGCAAACAATCGTTTCTTGCCTTTTTTCCTGGGTTACCCATGCAGACGACATACCACGGCAAGCATGGAGCCCACTCAGCTCACCATCACCAAACGTCCCCTGGGTGCTGCTGGCAGACACGGTACTGCATTGCTAAACAGCAGCAGCTCCTTGCCTTTGCAGCAGCAGATGGTGCAGTACGACTGCTAGCAGTCGTCATCGTCTCCTGGGTGCTCCTGGCCAACCTCGGTGAGGTCGGTGAGGGACGCCTGGGCAGACATGGGTGCTCCTGGCAGACCTCGGTGAGGTTGGTCAGGGGTGCCTGGACATAAATGGGAGTGACTCCAGGTCATTCTCTTTAAGTTTAGTCTCCTGGAGATTCAGTCTTACCTGGAATATCATGCGAGCTCGAAGCTTCTGCCTCAGGCTGCTCTCCTAGCCAGCAGCAGCGCGCGGTCACACCTACCCCAGCCTACCCCTTGCTCCCATGGCTCATGAAGCCTGGACAATAGTAAGGAGCAGTTCAACTATAGGCTGAGCAAGTGCAGAATGGTGGTAGAATGTGCTTTTGGATGTTTAAAAGCTGGCGCAGTTTACTGACTCGGTTAGACCTCAGCAAAACCAATATTCGCACTGTTATTACTGCTTGCTGTGTGCTCCACAATACCTGTGAGAGTAAGGGGGAGACATTTATGGCAGGGTAGGAGGTTGAGGCAAAACACTTGGCCACTGATTATGAGCAACCAGACACCAGGATGGTTAGAAAAGCACAGCAGGGCGCGCTGCGCATCAGAGAAGCTTTGAAAACCAGTTTCATGATTGGTCAGGCTACGGTGTGAAAATTCTGTTTGATGAAAACCCACCCCCTTGGTTCACTCTACTTCCCTGTAAGCCAACTGCCCTCCCCTCCTCCCTTTGATCACCGCTTGCAGAGGCAATAAAGTCATTGTTGTTTCAAATTCATGCATTCTTTATTAATTCATCATACAAATGGGGGGATAACTGCCAACGTAGCCTGGGAGGGGTGGGGGAGGAGGGAAGCACCAGGTGGGGGTGGTTGAGGAGGAAAGAACAAGGCCACACTGAGCTTCAAAACTTACTGAATTCCAGCTTTTTGTTGCTTGGGCAGTCCTCTGGGGTGGAGTGGAGTTCTGATAGCACAGATTCCTCTCCCCGTACAGTGATTAGATCCAATACCTCCCGTTCAGTCCGTGCTGGAGCTCTTTGGCGATTCTGGGACTCCATGGTCACCTCTGCTGATGAGATCTGCACGGTCACCTCTGAGCTTGCCACACTGGCCAAACAGGAAATGAAATTCAAAAGTTCACAGAGCTTTTCCTGTCTACCTGGCCAGTGCATTGGAGTTGAGAGTGCTGTCAAGAGTGGTCACAATGGAGCACTCTGGGATAGCTCCCAGAGGCCAATACCGTAGAATTGCATCCACACTACCCCAAATTTGACCCAGCAAGGTCGATTTCAGCGCTAATCCTCTTGTCGGGGAGGAGTACAGAAATCAATTTTAAGAGCCCTTAAGTCGACAAAAATGGCTTTGTTGTGTGGACGGGTGCAGGGTTAAATCGATCTAATGCTGCTAAATTGGACCTAAACTCGTAGTGTAGACCAGGGCTTACATACAACTTTAAGATGCATTTCCCATTGGCAAGTTCAGGCAACAACATTCTAGCACTGTGGCTCACAGTTTAGAGACCGCTATATCAGAGTGTGCTTAAGGAATAAGAATATAAGAACAGCCATACTTGGTCAGACGAATGGTCCATCTGGCCCAATATTCTGTGTTCTGATAGTGGCCAATGCCAGCTGCTTCAAAGGGAATGAACAGTATAGGGCAACTTATGATACTAGATTCATCTTCTAGTTTTCAGGACAAAGAAAGAGTCTGGGTGGGAGGGTTTGGATGATTTCTTCTTGTATCTGGGATTTATTCTGATTGTGACTGTAATTTCTCGTTTTTTATTTTGAAGTTTTCATTTCAGTAAACATGAACAAACAGTTCATGAGTTCAACAACAATAACAGCAACAGTTCAACAATAAACATGAGCGCAAACAGGAGAATTTCTCAAATAACCAGCTATTAGGAAAGAAAAACAGTAAACAGCCTACTGAGATGAAGGAACAATATTTAGGGATAGCTATGAAGTTATATAATAAATTTACTTGAAAACTGAATAAACATTTACCAGTTCTCATGACTAAAATGGCTTAAATTAAGGTAGTTTCATTGAATAAATGCTATTAAACTTTTATGTATTCTGCCTCTGAAAATAATATTTTAAGGTGTGAGGAAAAATATGTTAAATAAGTAATCCTGTGGGAATAGCATTTACATTATGATTGTGTTTAATTACAGCAAAGTTGGAAATTATGCACAGAGAGGTTGAGGGTTGATTTAATACTCAGGGCAGTGAGCATAGAATGTAATTTATGAATTAAGGGTATTTGCAATGGTAACTTACTGAAAGAAAAAAGGCAAAAGGGATAATGGAATGGAGAGATAGGAACAACGTTTACAGAGGAATGGCTGGGAAAGGGAAGTTAGGAAGAGGGAAAATGGGACGGGCTGAAGAAAGAAAGAGGAAAAAAAGCAGCAGAAGGAGGAGGGAAAGTGAAGCAGTGGTAAAGCAAGAAGGGAAGGAGTGGGAAATGGAAGGAGGGCAAGGCCCTGAGGCAGCAAGGTGCTTAAGTACATGCCTAACTTTAAACATATGGGGGAGAAAGGGGAGTAGGAAGGTGAAGGGGTATTGCCAGGTCTGTGAATGAGAGATGCACAGGATTTCTCTGTATGGAGCTGGGAACAATCTATCCATGGAAGGACATTGTTACTCAGGATTTCTGTCTATAATGGGTCAGTTATTGCACAAAATAAATCATGTGTTTTGGGAAAGGAAAAGACAGAATTAATCAGGGGAGGGGGGATTGATTATGTGGAAATGTTGAACACACAGGAACATGGTGGTGGGTGGGCAGGGAGAACCCAAAGGTTCACCAGGGATGGAGAGACACAGAAGGAGGGGACCCAAAGAGATGGGGGAAAACCCAAAACCTTCCCAACTCCCATGATACAGATGAACAGGAGAGAGGTATGGAGGCTCTCTGAGGGATAGAGTGGGAAAGATGCCCCACGACTCCCACCATAACCCTCCTGCTGCAGCTTCCCACATCCTGCCTTCCTCTTAGCATTGTTGCAAGAACTTCTGCATTTAAAATGGTAGTAATGATGCAAACACCAGTTTTTCATGGGTGTAACTCATTGGAGTTTTTGCTGATTTACGATAGAGTGTCTGAAGGGTGACCCGGGCTCAATCTTCCATAGATGTGTGATGGGAGATGCAAGATGAAGACACAAGGTCTTATTGTTTTGATGCAGATTTATGGCAAATAATCTTCCTGTCTCATTGGCTGTGGAAGATCTTCTGGCAGTGGAAAATGATGCATCATAGTAAGAGAGCACCTGATTTAGGGGAATGCAGAGTGGGTATGCATCTACAGTGAGATGCAGGGATTTGCTTTGCAATAGCTCACTGCACACCATGAGGGCAGGTCTGGGTAGAGCATGTGTGGGAGAAGGCAGGGCTGGAAAATATGCTGCTATGCAGCTCTGCCTTGTGCATGGGGTGATGTTAGAGCCATGGTAGCTACTGCAGCTAAGACTGTAGAACAGGTCTCTGCACACTCCATGGCATAGGATCAAAGGATTCCTGTCCCCACTTATCCTCCTAGTCCCAGCTCAAATGCTTGAGTTGGTCTCTGCGGAGTGGATTTGCCCCTTATTGGTATTTTAACAAAATGTAACTTGCCTGGCAAGTAGAGAATTCCAAATAAACACCAAGTGGGCATTTTTGTTGTTGTTGCCATAAATGTTGAGTCTTGAAATCTTTTAAAATGTTCTAAAAAGCTACATATTGCACCTGAAATTTCAAACTGTTCTATCTCTAAGGAAGCTGCTGCTTAGTCTGTTAGCAAAATCACATAAATGTGCCTATGGGCTTGCACAGTACTGGATGTGTGTGCACAAGTGCCCGATTGAGTTGCATACGCACGTGACTAGATAGGTGTCTAGCTAACCATGTGCCTGGGCAGGCAGAAGATGTAGGTGTACACTTCTAGAAGTGTGTGCACCACACAGGACTGTATATACAGTAACTCCTCACTTAACATTGTAGTTATGTTCCTGAAAAAATGTGACTTTAAGCGAAACGATGTTAAGCGAATCCAATTTCCCCATAAGCATTAATGTAAATGAGGGGGTTAGGTTTCAGGGAAATTTTTTTCACTAGACAAAAGACTATATTACATATATATACACACACACAGTATAAGTTTTAAACAAACAATTTAATACTGGTACACAGTGATGATGATTGTGAAGTTTGGTTGAGGTGGAGGAGTCAAAGGGTAGGATATTTCCCTTACTGCTAAATGATGAACTAGCAATTAGCTGAGCCCTCAAGGGTTAACTCTCTCACTCTGCAAGGCAGCAGGAATGGAGGGAGATATGCGCATTTCCCCTTTAAGTACACTGCCTTGTCAATTAGATTAACTTGCTGAGACTGCAGCCCTGGTGTGTTCCCCCTGCTCTATGGAAGATGGGGTAAGCGGGGTGCAGGAGCAGGGGAGAGGGGGACACCCTGACTTTAGCCTCCCTCTTCCTTCCCTCCCCTCTGCACAGCAAGCAGGAGTCTCGGGGAGCAGCTCCAAGGCAGAGGGCAAGAGCAGCACATGGCAGTGGGGGAGGGACAGATGCAATTGATAGCCTGCTGGGCAGCCACAGCACAGGGAACTTAGCGGAGTGGGAAGCTGAGGGGGGGCTCCCGGTCCACCCTGGTTACAAGCCCCCGCCAGCTAGCTGCAATGGGCTGCTCTTCCTGCAAGCAGTAGACAAAACAGGCAGCTGCCAAACGACTAGAAGGGAGCATTGCACAACTTTAAACGAGCATGTTCCCTAACTGATCAACAACGTAACAATGAAACAACGTTAACTGGGACGACTTTAAGTGAGGAGTTACTGTACACACATGGCAACGTGTGCCTACAGATTGACTGAAAAACCAATGTCCAAGAGACTAAAATAGATTAATAGGCTAAAAGTGATGAGCTCTGATTATCTACAGAACAGGTGTAGCCTGGGAAATGGCAGTGTAAGATTCCTTATACCGAATCCTTGTGCAGTGCAGAAACCACAACTTGGGTTCTGGGCATGTAAATAACTCATTCTCTGTATTCCTTCAGTCCTTGGCTTCTATGTCAAATAGAGCTAATCATGTTGGTGGATTCAGTGAAGTGGAGTCCTGTCAAATAGGAAATAGATTGAAATCAACCCATTTTACATATGATATCCAACAGCCATCAGATGATAATGACTTTCTGTCACTATCCAGGTTTAGTGAATTCACACTAGCAACTTAGAGGAGAAGAGCTCTATACCCCATTATCAATCCCCTGAGCAACTCAGTCTACTACTGTTAAATTGTTTTCAAGATGAGTTTTGGCTTCAGAGCAAAATTCGAGTTTTTTCCCGCTCTGAGCTGTATTGATTTATGGCACTAGATATTCAATTCTTTACTTGTGACTCAGAAACTGAATTTCCATAAATAAAAAGGGTTAGTGAAATATTGAAATAGATGGCTGTCTGAAAAATGCATGCAACTCATTTTTCTTTATAAAAAAACAAAAGCTCAGCTTGGCTTCATTTATAGTGGAATGAAGAGAATCTGTAGCCATGTGAAATGGGGTTTCAGGAAAGGTTTTAAGGACCAATTACCTTAAAATAACTTGGCTTTGCTTTAAATGCAGGGATATCAATAACAGACAGAATGTTTTCTCAGTGTTGTTGTTCTTGAAGCCAATGATACTGGGGTAATATAGCTGCAGTGGTGCCTTTCAGCTTTTTGTTCAGCTATAAAAAGCAGCAGGGGCATCAAATATTGAAGAGCACCTTAGGCATCCTTCTGAATTTCTGTATGTTTGCTCAAGGTCTGCAACATTGTAAATGTTACTGGGATTTCACTCAGGTAAAAGCCTTCAGCACATTCATGTAGGTCAAATTTTAGGGCAGTTTTTTACTAAGTAGTCCTAAGGGATTACGGGTACAGAAACACTAGAGGGGACAAGTCCTGTTTTTTTAGTTTTTTAATGCAGAGATCTCATCACTTTCCCATACCTCCATGACATCTCAAAATAAGCATTCAGGGGGTAGGGATATCACTGAAGCAGAGTTTTAGGGGCTTAAGTTTTAGAAAGACTTAAAGACGTTAAACAAACAGTAATGTAGGGAGTCACATCATAGTCTTCTGAGGACATCTATAACACTGAATTGCTTTAAGGTATTCTCTCTTGCCAGAGGGTTTTGCTATGATATTAATTTAACAGACTTTTCAGGCACTTTGCCCCCAAAGTCCTTTTTTGAAATCTTCAAAGCTCTCTACAACTCAAATCAGATTTAAAGAAATAGACAGAGTCTGATTTTAGAGATAAGGGGTCACCGGGTGAGTTTATATATAATCTATGTGCCTTCCATTAGAATGTTAGAATATTCCAGGTTGCCAACTAAATGAACGCTTTAAAAAGTAGATTTAAACAAGAGGAGATGCTGTATAATATATAAGCCCATACAACAAAACATGAAGTTAAGGTTTTGAGCAACTACCAGCATATTGCATGATGAGCAAGTTAAGAACATACATAAATAAAAATGTTACAAATCCAAGCAACTCAGGTTTAAGGTGTACTTCCACAACAAGACAGTCAGACTCAAATAACAACTGCACGCCTAGCTTGTCTTCATTATACTGGTAACCTTGTAGTATTCTCAGCAAGAAGCAGAAAGTATTGTACTATTTTATTTTTGATAGGTTTAGAAAGTGTATTTTCTTTGAAGCTGTAAAAGCGTATTCATTTGGATAATTGAATTGTGATAATTCAATCTGCCATATATTAAAAAAGGATGCATAAGCATCCTTTGAACATCCAACTCTTTAAAAAGCAACAAAGCATTTTTCTTTTTGAAAAAGGTTTCCCCTATGACCACTATGACAATATAAACCTTGTTTTTGGATTACTGAATGAAAACTGAATTTGTAATGGAATGCATTGAGAAGTTACATTTAACAGAGCCAGTAGCATTGCAAACTCTTTAGCTACCTTTGATGACTGTTCTATGTAATGAAACAGGTGCAAAGCTGAGACCTTGCTTCTGATGCCTCTACTGATGTGTAGTCTGTAGTAGATGATGGTTGTGCATCTCTGGGTGGAAGAGTAGAGGATATGCAGACATAGGAAGCTGAACTGGTTTGTTTCCTTTGCATTAGATCTCGTGGAATGGATAGTCAGCTATTTTCAATGGATCTATGATGATTTACACCATCTGAGGCTCTGACCTGTTTTGTGCAACCTATCTTAGCTGATACACAGTGTAGTGGTTTTTATATATGGATATATTGAACACATACATCTGTCCTCAATCTATGAATCGTTAAAGTGAAATTATAGTTAGAAAGGTGACTAAAAAGGACATTGTGAAATTCTATACTTATTCTGGTGCTGACTTCCCTATCAGGTACTGTATGCTTAATTTACAATGCTTGCAAAGTCTTAATTTTTGTAACACATCAGCCTAACAAATTCAACCAGAGACCTGAAGCTCAAATGGTTTTCTGTTTCTTATATCAAAACTTCTGCAATCATAATTTAACTGAAAGTTTCCTGGATGATTCATGAGATAGTCTAGACTCCAGTTCACAGTTGTATACCTTTGTTGGCTCTCCAATACGAAGAGGAGTAAATAGTTAGTTAGGGTCAAAATTTTCACACCTGGATGCCTGAAGTTAGGTTGCTAAATGCAAGTGACTTGATGTTCAAAATTGCTGATCACCCACAAATCCCATTGAAAGAGGCACATGGCTATCTCACCATACACTGTCATTTTATGAATTAATGGAGATATCCTAGAACTGGAAGGGAAAGGTCATTGAGTCCAGCCCCCTGCCTTCCCTAGCAGGACCAAGTACTGATTTTGCACCAGATTCCTAAATGGTCCCCTCAAGGATTGAACTCACAACCCTGGGTTTAGCAGGCCAAAGCACAAACCACTGAGCTATCCCACCCCCCATCTCACATGTGTGTTTTAAGATCATGGTTGTTGCAATCAAGATCTCTTCTGAACAAGGCATACTAATGTTCCTTACTTTTACTCATAAAGCCATATATATATATATATATATATATATATATATATACACGCATAATGTTTCATAGTTTATTTCTAGTCAAAAAATAACACATTTGTCTCTGTGCAATATCTACATATCCTGTAAATGTCCCTCTCTCAGGCACAGCCTCCTTTGTTAGCTTTTTTTTGTATATGGAAGAGGGCAGAGTCTGCTTTTGAAGGGTTAGTGACATCATATTATCTTTTGATAACTATTGTTACATTGATTTTTTGTGCTAATGAGTGGCAAACAGAAACTTCATTTACTGCTTGTCACATCTGTACTTAGAAATCATTTTGCAACTGTAGTATATGTCATTCTTCACAATGGGGACAAATGATGCTTAGAAATATAGAAATTGAAAGATTTTTTTATTATTCTTTTGCTTCCTTATGCAACAAGTCCCTAATCTAAATAAGGTTAAAATCACATTGCAGCAGGGCACCAATACTCTGTTTTAAATACCTTTTGGCTATTAATGGACTTGAAGTTTACATTTGCTGTTTCTGTTACCTTCACAGAATAAAATCATAAATAATCATTATTTGCCCTTCCCTGCCTTTCAATCAAGCATCTCAAAGCACTTGACAAACATTAGTTACATCTCGGAGCAAGCAGCTGTAGTAGTTAGTATTATTATGTCTAAGTAGGAAACCTGTTGTCTCAAGCTCTGTGTGCAGCCACTGTTGCATTTTTTTACATTATCATATTGGCATTTCTCTAGCAGTTAATGACCATATAAGTACTAGTGGGAATGCAGGAGTTCAGTCTCAATATTTAGCTGAGGTTTTAATGAAAAATGTCACATTAAGGACGAATCCTGGCTGAAAACAGCCATGTGATGAGTCTGTAATCCTAAAGTGTGGAACAATGTTAACCAGTTAAATTTCATATCCAAATGGTTGCAAACAATTGGCTTCAAAGAATTTTGTGAAAACTTAGAACCTAACATTGATCATGGTTTTATGTTGGTGTAGCTCCACTGACTTATTTGGAGCTATTCCTCATTAATCATAGCCAAACAAAATCAGGCTGTAAACTTTTTCTGGAGCTCCAGTTTCATCACCCCCTTAGATCATTAGTTTAAAAATAACAGCACTTTCCGGAGATTTACATATCTAGATGGATGTCTAAGCTAGGTGCTTGAATGAATGTAATAATGAGTATATACAATAACATATACATTGTCTCCCAAAGTAAATTAAACTTCAATCAGATTTTAGCTTAAAAGGTTAAAGCACTTATCCCAGCCGACATAGTGAGTGGGAGAAATGGAATAGAACCCAGGATGCTTCAATTCTTGATCTTTTCCTGCTTATTCCAAAATTATTAAAATCTAGCAGTTATAAATAAAATGGAATATGTATTTTACATGAGCAATGTGACCATATCACCTCTGTTATTTCAGTAATGTGCCATTCCCTATACAGGAGTATTCTGTATAAAGACAAAGACCGAATAAAGATGATCCTCACTCTTCAAAATTTTCATGTGAGTAACAGCTTTTGTTTGACTGGACTCTTCAGTTTGGATTGCAAGTGACAGAAGATACAAATTTAAAATTTTTATTAAAGTTAATGTTTAAAATGAAATATACACGAGTTAAGAGGCAAGGTACTGTACATCTGGGGTCAGGCTTGGGTTATGGGGGATTACAGATATTGTTTGCAAGGATGAGAAGATACATAAATATCGCATAACCTGCATAGACCAAGATTGGGGTGCAAGGGTTTTTAAAGTGTCAGTGGATAAGTGGGCTTGGGTACGCCACCCATGGAATGAATAAGGAGTCCAAGACTGTATCGGTGTAGCAGATAAGTACGTGGGTGGGGAGCGTCCCTTGGTCCTTCAGGGAAGGAAGTGGGTTATTTCCCTGGTCGGCGGTCTTGGTTACTCAACGTGGTATTGACGGTGTCCTGTGATGTGTTCTGTATAAATGTCTCTGGACCACCTGATGGTGTCGGACACCATGAGCTGTCTCATGAGCCGGACGTAGCGTCGACCGACTCCGCACGCTCTCAGAATCGGCTCATTGTGGGGGGGTCCCACAAGCCCAGGGCTCCCACGATCAGGGCGTATATCTGGACCTCGTAGCCCTGGGCTCTCAAGGTCTCAGCCAGCGGGGTGTATGTCGATGCCTTCCGTGCTCGGGCTTCGTGGAGGGCCGGTGACTGGTTTTCAAAAGGCACCATGACGTCTACGATGAAGACCTTCTTCTTTTCTGCATCCGTCACGACGATGTCGGGTTGCAGTCTGCTGTCTGTCCTGGGGATGGCGGAGTCAAGGGTGATCTTCCCCAGGGATGGCTTTCACCAGCCTGTTCTGGATGGCATTGTGGTGGTGCCGCCAGGCTCCGGAGTGCTGTTTGCATCCACACAGGATGTGGGGCAGGGTCTCGTTTGCATAGCTGTACTTCCTGCAGCGCTTGTCTCGGTTGCTGTGGCGGATGGCTCCGTTGAGGGGAATGCAGTTGAGTCGGGCCCTGTGGACGAACTGCCAGTCAGCGAACCTGGTGAAGCTGCCCCTGGGGAGGAAGTGGTTGCTAGCGTCCCACTTGCTGGACACCTCGAACACCTTGCCCTGGTCCGGCTTCAGTTTGAGGTTCTCGGCATAGTGGCAGCGGATGGTGTCCTTCAGGGTCTTTTCCAGCATAGCTCTGGCGGTTGGGGTGACGATAGTGTGGTCCGAAGTCTTTAAGCGTGATACCAGTATTCCCAGCTCCCGGCGCTCCTCGCACCACTTCCCACAGCAGCCGATCCTCTTACCCAGGCATCTCGAGGCGTTGCGGGTGCGGGACCAGAGAGAGGATAGGTCTCCCTACTCTCTCCCAAACTCAGCCTCCAGGGAGCCGCTGAGGTAAGTGGCGATGTCCTGCTCGGAGGGGGCCCTGGTGATGCGTTTCCTGACCATGGCCCGTACAACTTCCTGCATGATGTTCTTCACAGTTTGCCTGGATCCAGGAGACTGATTAAAAAAATGAAGCTGAAGATTATGCACAGCATGTCCTAGAAAGTAATTTGTCTTTTGCAGGCGCACTTACGGGAAGAAGTTGTTTCTGGAGTAAGGCAGAGCATGGAGAAGTTTGGTTTAAAATATGCATCTGTTTCTACAGATCCAGATTGTATAACTTGGTGAATATCATACTATGGGCACTGCAGTTATTGTACATTCTTTTTTTTAAACAAAGTTTTCTAAGTAAATTTTTAAGGTTGTAAATGAGTGCTTTGTTATCGTATGCTTAATGTTTATGTACTTAAAGTCTGGTTTTACTCTTCCAAACATTGATGGGGCCTGATTCTCCACTCCACCTCTCCAATGTTATTTTTAGCTCTGCAGCCCAAGCCCCACAAGCTCAACTAAGTTGACCAGGGCTCTGACACTCAGTGATAGAGTGGAGAATTGGGTCCCTGGGGTGGGATTTTTCAAAAGCAAAATTACAGTTACATCAATACTAGTCACTGCTTATGTCCACTATTAATTTTCTGTGTTGAATACATGCACTATAAATGAAAAAACAAACTGTTTAACATCCACAAACCTAGAGAAAAGGACAGTGCTGTAGAAAGCTCAGACAAATAGGTTTGAATAACAATTTCCACTGATTCTAATAGATAATATTATAATTCCTGGAGATGCTTTACATATTGTAACCACCCCATGGCAGAATATCAGTGTAAGTGCTGTGGTATACTAGTCCACTGTAAGGGTACATCAACATTAGAGCTAGGGGTGTAATTTCCAGCCAGACATATACTAGCTTTGATAATAGACAGCATGATAAAATAGTAGTGTTAGCCATGGTGGTGCAGGTGGAGGAACAGGCTAGCCACCCCAAGTACAATCCCACCAGTACTCTAGGCATATACTCAAGTTGGTTAGCCTGTCCCACTGCCCATGCTGCTGCACTTCTATGTTTAGCGCACTTGCTCGATGAAAGCTAGCATGTGTATGGTCACCTGAGCTGGGAATTATACCCTCAGCTAACATGTAGACATATCCTAGATGTCTGGTGGTGTGCTCCATGTATTATGAGCTTGAAGGCAAATGCTGTAGATGCTGCAAGCACTAGGCTCTACAGGCTCTAGGCCTCCTATAAATACACACTTTGAGTAATTGAGAACTTCTTTACTACAGCTTCCAGAAACATAAAGTGCAAACACCATAGGCCCAACTGCTTTTAACAGTTACAACAAAAAGATCAACACAGATCATAACCCATCCCTAAGGACAGCCCAGTACAGGGAGCTAATGACAAACATCTCGCTATCCTCTTGCCACCAACCCACTCCACTATATCCTCTTGCTGCAGCTATGGCGAGCTATGGAGAGTGGGGGGATGTCTGCCAAGTTCTTAGACTGCCTAGTCTTTCCTCCACAGCCAGCTTCTCAATTCTCGGGCTGATGCTCCTCCTCCAATGCAGCCTCTGGCTCTCTTGGGCCTGGTCCCTTCTGACCTCAAGGTGTACTTCCCTTTCCTGTACTCTGGGGATTATGCAATCCTCTACTGGCTGTTAAACTGGGGCATAGCACAGTGCAGGTTCATTATAATACAAGTGCTTCTTAGGTCACAGATCCCAAAGCATCTGGAGGCCTGGGTTAGGCAGAGTCTGGCTGGGGGAGCCCAGGACTGGTACTGAGCCTCTCACTTTCTGTCTCTGCCAGCACACCCACTCCTGTTCCTGCTGCCACCATCGACACAGCTCCCCACTCCATCATGCCTCTCTGCAGCAGCCAGGGGTGCCCCCAGAAATTTTTCACATGGTACATACATGTAGCACATGAGCCGGGGAGATCCCACAAGTCACCACCAATCCCTGTGGAGCCATCCCCACAGCAGCCACTGGCCCCAGCGCCTCACCCGCCAACTCCGTGCCATGCTCAGCTCCTGTTGGGTTGGAGAGCAAGCCCGCCACGCACACATCTTGCAGTGGGAGCTCCTGGAGACAGAGGCGAGACCAGGCCAACTTGAGTGACACTGCAACCCCCATGCACCAGGTTCCAATGCCACTTGGTGTGCGAGCCTCTCAAACGGGGCTTGGGGCAAAGTGCCCCTTTTGTTCCCCTCCCCACTCTGAGCATCCCTACTGCCAATGGTACATAATGTGTACACAGCTGCAGGCACCTTTTGTCATAGCTGCAGCAGCTGCCGCTGCTTCCCCATTCAGATTCAGCAGTGCCTTGAGCATAGCTGGAAGAGAGGCAGGTGGCTGTCTGAAGTGAGGCTCCACAGTAGCCTCTACTGGCTGTGAGAGAAACTGCAATTTCTGCCCACAGTTCTACCCTCAGTCCGAGCTGCAGGGGTGTGTGACTAATATGTCTGCTACATGTGAGAGTGTCACACAAGTTGCATCACACTTGGCAGTCCTGCCATCCGGGGATCCTTTCAAAAGTTTGTCAACTAGTTAGATCATGAAGGCTTAGGCTTCCATCCCAGATCATCAGAGTATTCACCAACTTTCATTGGTTTTTAAGTACTTCATGTAGCTAAAGATAGCTAAAGAAAAAGGGCCAGGAAAAAGTGCTGTGCAACTAATAATACCACAGGATCAAAGGCACTGTATTACCTGAACATCTTTAATCTATTCCTGACTAAAGTACCTTTGCTATACATAAAGGCCTTTTCAAATGATGTTGACAGTGCTGTTGTAGCCGTGCTGGTCCGAGGATATTAGCAAAACAAGATTGATGAGGTAATATCTTTTACTGGCGCCAGTCTATGGCTCTTGAAAGGAACCCTACAGACAACAATATACAAGAAACCCAGGGATCACCGCACTTCCCTTCACAGAGCCAGTAACCACTCCAAATACACGAATAAATTTGTAATCTACAGCCAGGCCCTCAGATACTACAGAATGTGCTTCGAGGAGAAAGTCTGGTATACATAACTTAAAACACTTAAAACCGTCTTCACCAAATAAGTACATTCTGCCAGAGAAATAGATTGCCTCATGGACTGGGCCACCCAAATACCCTGAGAGAAGCTGCTTCAATTGCGGGGGGGGGGGGGGGGGGGGGGGGGGGGGAAGA